>NW_028327178.1:53889696-54041212 GCF_987537825.1 Furipterus horrens | reverse complement strand
TTAACCACTGGAGAGCCTGGAGAGTGTGCTGTGGTTTGCGACTCAGACAAGGGCAGAAAGCAGAATGGGCAGAGTTTATGAAGTTGGGGAAATAAAAGTTTAATTTTCTGTTGAGAACTGCAAGAGGAATGGGAATTGCTTAGTCCTGTTGCACAAATAAAATTATTTCGATATTGGGGATTTAAGAATTTAGTATGTTTCAGAGAGCTAAGTCAATTGGGTCAATTAGCAGGGCACGGTGAGCATACCATGTGTGTATGCAGGGACGGCACAATTTGCAAGAAGTAGTTATTTCAAGAAAATTTTCTTTAATCCATTTTAAAATGACCCCTGAGTAATACTGGCAATTTCTTTAATCTCACAAGGTTCCAACAGGTAGCCAGAGCTCTAACTTCACGTACCTGGTCTGTGGGGGTGTAATCCACCAAGCTGACACTGTCGATTCTTTCCAGGAAGCTGAAAAGAAAGCCAACAGTGCTCAGAATGTTCTCTAATGACTTTCTCCTGGGTAAGGGGTGACATATGGGATAGTCACACAAGGACGGGAGGACAGGGCAGCAGAGAGCCTGAGGGACACTCCCATATTCTTTCCTGCGCCATGTGTCTGCCTGGGTAGCATACTATTCCTGATTGAGGGGTTAATGCTGCCTCTTTTTTTCTTTTTATCTCTGCCTTCCCTCTTCCCTCTTGTTCACTGCTATAAGGTTAGAGGTGAGAGGCCACTCAAGAAGTGGGAGGGGGCACAGGCCTCCTTCCGAGGCTAAGCTAGTAAAGGAAGGCCACGATGCCATGTAAACACAAAACAGAAAGTGAGATGTTCCTTTAACGTAATAAGTCCTAATAAGATCCAAAAGTGAGCAGGTTTAATCAAGCGTGCATACCCGGTGAAGGCTATAAGGTTGGTCCCAGAAGTCTGATATGTTACACAAATGGAGGCAGGGAGAAGTAAGTGGAAGGAAAGGAGATCACATTGCATCGACATGAGGAAGAAGACGGCTCTTCCTCTGCCAAACTGCCCCTCTAACCCAGCAGAGAGGCCACCCTGTCCATCTTGTCTAAAATAGCCCCTCTGTCCATCTCCATGGCAAACTTGCTTTATTTTTCTACAAAGTACTTACCACGCCTGACATGTTGTACATTTGTTTCTTATCTATTTATTCTGTCTTTTCCTCAAAGTGTGAGCCCCCCCCAACCCCCAACAGGTCTTTGGTTGGCCCAGGGGTCCCCAGCACCTCATCCGTATCTGCCCCCTTAATATTTGTCTGTTGAATGGAATTTGCTCCTCTCCTCCTCCTGGAGCTGGAAGAGGTAAGTGCCCCGCCCCCAAAGGACATGTTCAAGACATAGGAAGAGATAGGGACTGATTAGCTGGTGGTGAGAGGACCACCTCCAGCAGTGGGGCTTTAGGAAATTATGTGAGGAGATGGAGGGGGTCTCAGTGGCCCATGCTCTCCATGGCCAGGGCAAGGCTCCTACAATGGGGAGAGTGAATGTGACTTAGGGATAGGGCCCAGCTTCCCTGCCTGTCCAAGCCTGGAAGGTTTGGGTTCCATCATTGGGTATGTGGAGCAATGATTGGGCCTACCTCTAAGCCCTTGTGCTTGGGGGCATTCTGCACAGCACAGGGGTATTACCTCCCATCTCCACATGCTCTCCCCACCAGACTGCCCTATAGGTGTTGAGATGTTTTCAGCACGGGCAAGAGGGTGGCCAAAGACACAGTAAGGCCTCTTAATTCTTTTGGCCATCTTCACTCCTAGTTAAAGACAGTTCCAGTGTCCTGGTGCTGGGGTGACATTCTGGTGGCCCTCAGTCCAACCACCCTTGATTTGGTACAAGGCCCAGATGCTTCATGACCAAGAGGCAACCCCACGAGACACAAAGTGGTGGGGGCAGTGTCAGAAATGAGGTCATTTCACCTGGATCCAGGGCCAGTCCCACCCAAGCAGAAGCAGCTGTGGGAGTGGTCAGAGAAAGTCAACCCCTCCTGGAGGATTGCAGAGCTATGGTGAGGTGGCAGGGCCACTGAGAAGCCAAGGGACTCTGATCTGCTTGTGGCCTTTCTGGAAGGTGCTGCTGCATGTGTACCAGAGTTCAGTGAACTGGCCTGGGGTATGGAGCTGGTGCCTGAGACAGAGCATTCTGGACAGAGTCCAAACAACCCTGGAAATGCCACAGGAGGGGACAGCCTGGGAGCTAGAGAGACATGGAGGCCCACGGAGGGGAGAGCCCTGCCCTTGCTGGAGACCTGGTTGGAAAACCACAATGCAGTCTGGCTAAGCTGTTGCTGGTCTTGAACTTGGTGGAGTGAAGAGTGCCTTGGAGTACACACTGAGTTCCTGACCATCTAGCAGGAAAGGAGCCAAAAGATTCTGTGAGGAAGTGAGAGAGGTTTATGCTCTTTCAAAGAGAGCTCTGGACAGTAGCCCAGACAACCCAGAGGGTCTAAGATGAGATGAGCTGCTCCCTGACCCCACCCCCAACCTGTGGGCTACAATAATTCGATTCAGAAATGATCTGTTCTGTTCTTTTGTCTGGGGATATATAGTACTGACGTGATACAGAAACTAATTGTCTCTGATTAAAAGGGCTGGAAGGAAGTAAAAATTAAACTAGATATAAAGCCTTTGGCTATAGTTAGAGTTTAGGAAGCAACCAATTTCTATCAGGATGCAGGTAGGGTGGTGGGAGGTGGATGACTTGATTAAGATGGTAATAACTAGTAAAAGTAGAAACAATGGAATATGGTTTAAAAATACATCAGAAGTTTCTGATAGATGGGGTTAAAGACTGCCTTCCAAAGAAAGCGCAGTACTTTCCTGAGCGCTGCTAAAAATAAGTAGTTCTGAGATGCTGATGACAAAGGCAAAGATGTCAAGTTCTTTTCCCATCCCCGGTCTCCAGGATGGATACTCAAGATCCTTTCAGCTCTGATACTTAACCATCTAAGCGAGACCTGAGACGCAACAATGAACATTTCCAAATGTCTCTGCTGAATTGTTACTGATGCTGAATGGTATTCTGAGTTCATGGGTTTCAAGTTAGTGCAACAAAAAAAGTGAAAACTCCCCTTGAATATGAATGCATTTCCCAGTTCTTTGAAACTCTCTAAGGAATAAAGGAATAAAATAAAAGTCTGTAATAGTAGATTTCTGCCAGCCTTTTGCCTACATCTTTGGTTCAATCAATATACTTCCCAGCATGTTGTAGAAGTATCATACTTCAAATCAGAGCTCTTAAGATAATGTATATAGAGATGAGGTTGGTTTTTCTTTTAATCCTCACTCAAGGACATGCTCACTGATTTTAGAGAGAGGCAAAGGAAGAGAGAGGAGAGAAACATCGATGTGAGAGAGTAACATTGACTGGTTGCCTCTTCTACCCATTCCAAGTGGGGACCAAACTTGAAACCCAGGCACGTGCCCTGACAGGGAATCAAATCTGTGACCTTTTGGTTTAGGAGACAATGCTCCACCCAACTAAGCCTCATTAGTCAGGGTGAGATGAGTTTTAAGGGTCTTACAAGTCATACATAGAATTTCACATGACTACATTTTAAAGCTAATATTATCTTCTTAAATATGCTACTACCTGTTAACCCCCCAAATTAACCAGATTGAAGAATCCCCCCTTATAGACCATTCTTTCACTAGATACATAGTTGTAAGACAATAGCAAATTACAACTGTAAAAAAGCCACCCCCATATGGACATTATAAAAAAGGTAGTTGAAAAACAATTTACTTTGTTTTTTCATTTTCTGCTACAGCTGCGGATATTTATGTTTGCAGAAGCATTTTTAATTTCATCATCTGGATCTTCCTTCTGTTGGATATTGGTGCAAAATAACAATTATTTGTTTATTTCTCAGCTACTGTCTGCCCCTCCTCTAAAAAAACTTAAAATTCACAGAGTTCTTATTACCATGGAGTTGATCAAAAAAAGGGACAAGGAAGGGATTATGAAAACATGACTTATTTAAGAATCATTTATTTTTAATGTATACCTTTGCTTAAATGTATTTAAAATGCTATCTTTTATGAAAAATTTAGCAAGTTGGAACTCTGTCATGGCAAGTAAAAAACTTTTCCATGTTACTGAAATTGATTTAATGATGCTTATTTTCATGATATAAAAATACTGTGGAGTGATAAAGTAACAGGCAATTCTAATGAGCAGCAGGTTAAGATCCATGCTAATTATGTAACCATGCAGAAACCCCAATTTAAAAAAATCTGAGTTTTTCCTTTTGTTTCCTTTTGATTTAAACTGGCCTCATCCAAAACCCTGAGTCATCCACCTTCCTCCCCCTTACACGACCACTCCCTTAATCATTGAGCCCTCAACAATGAGGTTCTGGTTGTCATCAAACAATCTTAGGAACAAAGCTTGGGGTCTAGTGACCACAGAAGATAGCATCTAGGCCTCTATTATGTTTCAGCTCCAGACCCAGAAAAAGGGAATGTCTCGCTGACCAGACCTTTGTGAAACCAGACAGAATGACAAAATGGCTGACATCAGGATGGGATGCAGTAATCAACTAATCCCACCCTTGCACTGACCAATCATTAGAGACCACAACCCAAACGCCTTTAGTCACCATGATTAATGATTTCCCCCTATATAATCAATTCATCCCCTAGAAGCCATTGAGATGCCAGGTCTTTGAGCTCATCTGTGACATTGGGCACGGTGCCATTTCCTCAAATAATAAACCTTAACTTATTTTGCTTCAAGCTGCTGTTCAAGTTTTTTTTTGGCTCTCATGAGTGCAGGCAAATGGACCCCATTAGTTCAGTAACACTTAAAAGGTGCTACAGCAGCATCTGCAGACCCTGGAAATCAAGATTTGCAGCTGAACCGTATCCCCAGATGAAGCAATGGCTCATGCACACATCAGTTTGGGAAGCACTGTGTCTTCCTCTCCATTTTTACTGACATCCAACTCTAGGCTCTAATTTCTTTTAATCCGGACAATATAATTTCTGTGATTCATGTTCCTGCTCCTTTCCTCAGGGTAAAGTCCATGCTTTTAATCTGACCTCCAAGTCATTCACAATCTGCCTGATGTCTTCTTCATTTTTTGCTGTCAAACCTTCCACTCGTCTAATCCCATGTAGTTTTTGACCTCAGACCTTCGTGTAATACCCACTTGCTTTTCTTTGAAGCCCCAGATTAAATCCAATTCTAACAACCATGGACACTGCTAATTCCATTCATGTACTTACTGTTTCATGATTTGATTAGCATAGTATACTGCCTTTATATTGCAATTTAAGCTTTTTAAAAGTTGAGGTATAAAATACATGAAGTGCACTACTCTTGTGTTCATCTGGGTGACTTTTTTACATCTCTATACACGTATGTCCATTTTTCTCTTAATGTGTATGACTTATCTAAATAATTGTGTTGAGTACCACTTGAAGCAGATTTCTTTTGATTTCTAGAAAGAAACCCAAGATAACCAGCACCTGATATACTTTAGCCTAACTCTTTTATTGTAATCAGTCATTCTGAATAAACACTGCTGAATTGTTTGTCCTGACACTATTTAGGAGGCAGGATGTATAAACCTCAAAGAGCAGGAGCAAAGATTTGAATTTGGAGAAATGCCTGAAGGAGAAGGACAGTGTTCTGAGGGACTATAATGGGGCTCTGGCCAAGTGCCCACTGCACCCACCTTACCCACTGTGTACATTGTCATTAGAGAGCTCTGGGCATGATCATGAGGGAGGTATGCATTCATACTGAAGATATCAGCAGGAGCCCACTGAGCTGGGGACCACACTAGGCCCAGAAATCATGGCCAAGACAGATACTGTCCTGTTCCTTATGGAACTTACCAACTGGTTGTAGGAAAAGCAACCTAGGTAAACCAGGCAGGCATTTTGCTAATGCTAGTCGGTTGATTATAAGAAAAAAAAAAAAACAAAAAAAACGACAGGGGCTTCCTCACCAGTTTGTTAAATGTCCACTGGCTTGTGACTTTTTGCCAATAGTATTGAAAGTCTTGAGCTTTGGATTTTGGCTACAGAAATGCCTCCAAAAGGGTGTTGTGTATATTGTAAAGGAAGAATCTAGAACAGAAGGTTCCTCACTTCTGTTTCACAATGTGAGATTGTCTGGCTGATCCTGAGACTATATTCAATTAATAAGGTTATCACAGGGGGGCTTATTTTAGGTGGTTCTTTTCCAAACCAAAGACAGCTGGGTAGGCACACAGTGTTCAATACTCATTGTATGTCTCTATTTAAAAGGCATAAACATTCCTTCAAGAAGAAATGGCTTTAGTAAGAAAGTTCTCCAATAGTGCACATATCATCGGAACTGAAATAAATTAAATAGTTCATAAAATAAACTAAAAGTTTATTCTAAATCCATGTTAGGAACTGTACATTTGAAGGCAGGAAAATTTTTTTAAAAAGTAAAAATTGTACTAGTAGTTGCATGGAAGATTAACTATTTAATATTTCCTTGATATGTTTGAGTCAGGTCCTTTTGAAAATTATATCTATCTGTAGCCTGGGGAAGTTTCAATATGAGGAAGAATCTTGTTGCCTTGAAAAAACTTATTATAGAAAAGAAGTAATAGCTAGGGCTTCTAGAATTTTTAATGAAAATTCCATGCTAACTGAACAGAAATTTAAGTGGTAAGGGTGAGCTTGGAAAAGTATCATGCTTTCTGAACCAAACCTATCTCTGAATTATTTTTCTTAAATAGCTTTTTAAACAGGATGCACACTCATATGCAGTAACATGCAATTTAAAATGATTTATTTGACAAACTTCTGTGGTTTACATTTCAGCATTTCATCAATTGCAAAAATGAGGAAATAATTCATGGGTCTAATAATAATAATTATCGAAATAATATTTGTGGTTCCTAAAAATGTACATTTATATAGTTTGAAATGAACATATTTTATGAAACTTCAAGCTTATTTAAGCATTATTTAATCTCACAAAATATATTAATATTGTTGGGAATATTTGTACTGTAAAAGGGTCTTCAATTTAAAAAAGGATTCAATATTAAGCTATTTCCAAGGTTTTAATTATTTTTTCCAGTCCAGAGGGGTTACGACTCATGCTATACTCACACAGCTGCCTCTGTGCAAACATGTGGATGAGAGACACCAAAAGTGGGGAGTTCTAGAAAGATGTGGGGCAGACAATGGATAGGTGTCCCTTACAGAAACTTCAGAATAACAACCAGTCAGATATAAGGATACTTAAATATGAGGGCTAGTTTTCATCTGCATATGTTTTTTCCCCCTTAAACACCTTCATTCACAACTGGAAAACATGTTATAATGGTGAATTTTTCAAAGGACCTGGGAGAGTTCCTATGAATTATTTTCTGGAACATTGGAATTCTCTTATGGAGAAATCTTCCAGTGAAGGAAAGGGGGAATTTAAAAATGTCCACAAGTACTTAGATTAACATACTTGCCAAAGCAAAAGCAAATAGATGTCCTTTGTGTTTTGAGGCTACAAGAAAGTTTTGGCTACAGGATTTCCTTTTCAGCTAGAAATACACGCTGCCATTCCAGAAAGGTGGAAGGCAGCATAGCTGGGCTCTAGCCTTAGATGGTCAAGCATGTCATCCAATCCTGCATTTTTCCTTCCTTCCTGACTGCCAGCTGCCTGCAAGGCTAAGTAAAACATTCCAACTTATATTTCCAAGGTTTTTAATGAGTTGTTTTAACAACATAATAAATGCAAAGAACTAGAATGTAAAATGCTGTTTTAATTTTATTTCCATTTTTGGTTGTTAAAATCAAAAGAAAACTTGCAAACACACAGTCCCAGGGTTTTTTCAAACCAATTAACAGTTCTTTGGCAATGTCAGAGTGAGTAATGTGACTGCCATGTTAATCGACATATTTTATAAGAAGTCTAATTAAAGTGTTGAAATAGGAAAATAACTAGAAATGTTAGAGAAGTTCAACTGAAAGAAACACCATATGTTAAACCTGTAAATCTTAAAAAGAAAATCCTCTTTAGTAAATAAAAAAAATAATTGAACATTTTTTCTCATATGGAAGTTACATGGCATTTGTTATAGACAACTTATACACAAAAGATTTACCAAACGTAAACAGTAAGAGGGTATTATGCAAGAATGTACTAAGGCAATTTTAATATAAGTTACGAAAACAGATTAATAGTCAACTGTAGTCCCGTTTTGATGGCAAAAACAAAGGATGCACAAAAATAAATCTATTAAATAATCTGAATGAGGTATTGATAGCCTTGTAATCAAAGTAATCATTCTCCTGTTTAATTTTTATGTACCACATGCCAATTTTATATATTATCAATTACACTAAATTAAGACACACTTTAATTTCGATACTTTGGGCAGAAAACCGAATAGACGGGAACTAGAGATTTGATCAAATTTTTGAGAAAGATTTATACAACAAATTAACTAGTCTTGTTAAAAGGCAGCTATAAAAATACACATCACAAGCTATACAGAACTTTAAAATCCAGTTAAAGATGAAGAAAGCCTGGAATTTCTTAATGTATCTGTGAGCACTGTAAACCCCAAGGTAGAAGCATTCAGCATTCTGGCATATTCAAAGTTTCTAGTGTTTAATATCTCTCTAATACACAGAGAGCATTTCAAAAAGTAGGTTACGGACAGGAAACCTTAGTTAGTTCTGTTGTCACACTTGGTCTCTCAGGCGGGCCAGTCTCTGGGATAGTTCATCCTGCTCCGCCGAGGCCACGCTCGTGCCCACGGAGCCGGTCTGCCCCTGCGGCAGCTCCATGTTGAGGTCTAGGCCGGCCTCGTCTGCCATTTCCTGGAGCAGCATATCTACTTGGTTCTGGGGAGTGGTCAGCGTCGTGGTGCTGCTCATCGTGTCTTCCATTTGCTGAGTCTGGACGTCCAGCGTCTCAAACTGATGCTCGAATTTGTCCATCAAGGCAGAGATCTTCTCCAGATTCATGGTTTTCAAGGTCGCGTCCATCGACTTAACCACTCCGGCCATTGACTTGGTCACCTTGCCCATCGTCACTGCCGTCTGGACTCTGGCAGCCACCGCATCTACCCGCGCACTCATTCTCAAGAAATTCACCGCCTGGTTCTTCTGGCGAATAGCATTTTCAGCATGTATCCTCGCAACTTCCATATTGCCCTTCTGAATGGCCTTTTTAATTTTGGCCTTTTCGGCCTTTTCCTCCTTGTCGCATTTTTTGGCACTTCTGCTCAGTTCTTTGGCCGCGAACTTTAGGTTGAACAGGTGTTTCTCCATGTTGGACATAGTCGGATGGCTACTCGGGGTGGGCAGCCAGGCCGGAGATGTGCTCTGAGGGCAGAAAGGAGCTACGCCCGGGTCGCCGCTCCTTTGTTTTGGTCCGACTTCCTGTTTCTGTTGCGCGGCGCAGGCGGTGACGTCAGAGCTCGGCGCCGGGAGGTGCGGCCCGAAGGACCGAGCAACTCCAGGAACGCCCCCTGGGGCAGGCTGTCGCCTGTCTCCACCGACGCTGGCGGGCTGAGTACTGCGGTTGCCCTGCTCTGCTCTGAATTCTGCCCAGTATATGAGCATTAGGAGGGTCACAAAAACTCGTGCCCACACGCACTTTCCTAGGCATATATCTACTGAAACGTGCAGGATGTGTCTAGAGCTGCATGTAAAAAATACCCAAACTCTAAAATTGGCAGGCTTTGTGGTGTCTGGGCAGAGGGCTAAAAACTCAGTCAACTAGGTCTGCAGACCAAAGCGTGCTTTATTTGCATGGGTAACTTCCACTTTCTCAGGGGAACCCGAAACCATGGATTATTAATATATTAAAAAACAAAACAAAAGTTGTGTCATTGTTCTGCCTCTCAAATCTTTGACTACAATTTGGGCTTAAGTCCTGTGACATCCTTTTATTATTATTTAACCAACGGGTAAAAATACCTTCAAAACCGTGGACCACCACATTTTTACCGTGGTTGGAAGTACGGCTTATAGGCGAATTGCCAGCAACTACCATCCAAATATCTTTCTATAACTGAGTAAAAAAACCAAAAAAAAAAAAAGAAAGAAAGGAAAAAGACTATCATTTATCGACATGATTCTATTTGATGTTTTATAAATATCCCAGGCATTTCACTCACATTTAAGTTTGACAGGTTAAATTGTCATTTTAAATTATGCAGGGAGAGAACAGTGAAGTATTGGGACCCACACCCACTGGCATACATCAAACCTGTCACTATGTATTATACCCTTTAAAAATGCATGCTTTCAAATGACAGCAGTATGCTGTAGCTTTTTTCTCTTAGAAAGATTCCTCAGATACAGCAATAAAATAAAAGAAGGCCCAAGCTGCCCTAATGAGTAGAGTTGAAAATGATGACTGAGAACTAATTCTGTTTAGAGATTATTTTAATTCAGAGTCTCACTATCCCTTCGTGCCTCCTGTGATAACTTTCCAAGTGTCTTGCACCACTAATTAAAAGTGTGCTGGTGTCACATGCATATTCCTAAAACACAGCTCTGATTACATCACTCTTTTGCTCCAAGACCTGGGCAGAAAGGCGGAACTCATCTATTTGGCAGGGTTGATCCCTGCTATCCCCTCACTTTCCGTCCCCTGTGCACCAGTTAAACCAGAGTGAAGCCTGGTCTTCCCTCCCATTCATCTTTGCCTATTGCCCTCCTCACAAGCTACCTTCTCCAGGAAGCCTCCCAGGTCCCCTTCCTCTGCTACAACACACAGGTCAGGCTGTCTGAGGGGACAGGTCACCTATTATATTATAAACCAAGTGGAAACGGAGAACGGTCTTATTTCTCTCCTCCAGTGGACAGCAAGTGCTCTGTACACAGTAGGCACTGCCTCCAGTATGACTTTGCTGAACTGAATGTGGTTAGCAGGGCATTGGATACCTTTGTTAGCAGGTGGGCCAAGATGACTTTTCCTTAAAGTAGAACTGTTTCTTCACCTGACACATTTCTAAAAACAAAATATAAAAAACAAATAGAAGAAATCTATTTGAAGTGGGGCTACAGGGCCTATGCCCCTTCTTTGCTGAACCCCATCCTACCCTTCCTTTCTTTTGGGTCCCTGGCTTTCCTTGCATTTAGCAAACCATTTTCTTAACCCTATTCTGTGTTACACAGTTTGCTTAATAACAAATTCTCATTAGGTGAGGACATTTGCTACATAAGCATGAAAAACTTTGACAGATTATGAGGATAATGACAACTAACATTTATTAAGTACTGATGTGCCTGGAATTGTTCTAGCAACTTCACATCAATTAGCTCATCTTATCCTTACAAACCTTATGAGACAGACACCAATTAACACCTCCAATGTACAAATAAGGAATCCCAAGCACAGAGAGCTAAGCAGCTGGCCTGCAACCACCCATCTGTTAAGTGTCAGAAATAAGGTTCCATAGGTATAGCAGGGACCAGTAATAAAACATTGGTGAATCCAATAAGTTAACAAAAATAAAAGACTGGTTATCTTTGGATTAAAAGAAGTCACATTTACCAGTTGTCTTCAGAGAAGATTGAGAAATTGCGTTGATTACAAGGTTAATATAACTAAGAAGGATTGCTAAAATAAGTTATCATACCCTAAAGCTACATTCACTGAATAATGAAATAATGGCACGTCTCCTCTCCAGGCTGGTCAGACAGTCTAGAGAATGGGGTGGAGTTCCAAGAGTTGAATTTTCAGAGATTAGGGCAGGCTGAAACACAGAAGAGAAGGCTGATCTCACGTTTGGCAGCTGCCCCTGCTCTCCCTGAGCTGGGTATATTTCTTAGGCCCCCTGTGATTTTCTCTGTTCTATCACATCCTAGCTACACCACCCCCAACCCTGTTGTGTCAATATAACTTAGAGCTAACAACTCTCACTTTTACATTTCTAGAGCAAGTCTTCTTCTGAGTTCCAATATACCTAACAGGGTATATTGTTGGAATTCTTCTGACACTGGAAAATTTGGGGTGGGAGATTGTTTGCTCCACCAAATTACTTAAACTCAAGCCTTCCCCCCCAAATTGTGCATCCTTTCTTACTAAGTGGCACCCCCCTTCCAAGTTTTCCAAGTCACATTCTTAAGAATAATCCTAGATTACCCATTTCATGTATCTAGCAAAAGGGAGATTATTTTGGGTTTATGAGAGATTATAAAGGGAGACTTTGGTCCTACAATTCTTTAAAAAAATGTTTATTGATTTTAGAGAGAGAGGAAGGGATGGAAGGAGAAAGGGAGGGAGGGAGAGAGCAAGAGAAACATCAATGTGAGAGAAAAACATTGACCAATTGATCAATTGTCTCCCATATAGAACCTGACCAGGGATCAAATTCACAACCTATACATGTGCCCTGACTGGGAATCAAACCCCCAAACTTCTGGTGTTCAGGATGAAGCTCCAACCCACTGAGCCATATCAGCCAGGGCTGGTCCTATAACAATTCTGATTGTACATGAGAACCTTCTGGACTCAATTCATGGTGTAAAAAAGAATATACAGTGTACAGTCACTAGAACAGTAAGAACTTCTGCAATAACATCACTTCCTTATGACACTCATAGCTAAAGTAGAAAGACTTTTTAAGGGACTGTAAGAGAATTATAACTCGAGCATAGATATCTCTAGAAAGCCACGAGTCAACGTCAAGCCAGTTAATTACTATTTTCATTCTTTTTCACACCATTTTCACCAAATACATTGGCAAAACCTATAATATCCACTTTTAGAAAGAAATGGACACTGTCATACACTGGTAATGAGTGAAAACTGTGTAATTTTACTTTTCTTTTGATTTTACTTACAAGAAGTATATTTTATTTTATTTATTTATTTATTTATTTATTTATTTTTGTTTTTCAATTACAGTTGTCCCCTTTTCTCCCCATTTCTCTACCCCACCCAACCCAACCCCTCTCCCGCAATCATATCCCTCCCTGTTGTCCATGTCCATGAGTCATTTATACATGTTCCTTGACTAAACCCTTCCCTTACTTATTCCCCTTCTCTCCCTCCCCCCTCCCCTCTATTGACGGCTATTCTGCTCTTTGTTCTATTTAGTTCTTTTGTTTGTGTTGTTCTTTAGTTTCCTGTATTAGGTGATATCATATGGTATTTTTCTTTCTTTGCCTGGCTTATTTCACTAAGCATAATTCTCTCTAGTTCCATCCATGTTGTCGCAAATGGCAGGAGTTCCTTCTTTCTTTCTGCTACATAGTATTCCATTGTGTAAATGTACCACGGTTTTTTGATCCACTCATCTACAGATGGGCACTTAGCCTGTTTCCAGCACTTAGCTATTGTAAACAGTGCTGCAATGAACATAGGGGTGCATAAGTTCTTTTGAATTGGTGTTTTAAGATTCTTCGGGTATAATCCTAGTAGTGGAATCACTGGTTCAAAAGGCAGTTCCATTTTTAATCTTTTGAGGTAATTCCATACTGTTTTCCATAGTGGCTGCACCAGTCTGCATTCCCAGCAACAGTGCAGTAGGGTTCCCTTTTCTCCACATCCTCACCAGCACTTGTTGTTTGTTGATTTGTTGATGATGGCCATTCTGACAGGTGTAAAGTGGTATCTCATTGTAGTTTTTATTTGCATCTCCCTGATGGCTAATGATGTTGAGCATTTTTTTCATGTGTCTATGGACCTTCTGTATGTCCTCTTCGGAGAAGTGTTTGTTCAGGTCCTTTGCCCATTTTTTAATTGGGTTGTTTGTTTTCTTGATGTTGAGTCGTATCAGCTCTTTATATATTTTGGAAATCAGTCCCCTGTCTGTGATGTCATTGGCAAATATGTTTTCCCATATGGTTGGTTTCCTTTTCATCTTGCTGATGTTTTCTTTTGCTGAGCAGAAACTCTTTAGTTTGATGTAATCCCATTTATTTATTTTTTCCTTTATTTCTCTTGCTTTAGGAGATGTATCCGTGAAGAAATTGTTATGTGAGAAGTATATTTTATTGATTATGTTATTACAGTGGTTCCAATTTTTCACCCTTGCCCCCCTACACCCAGCACCTCCTATTCCCTCTGGCACCACCCCTTAGTTCATGTCCATGGGTCATTCATGTAAGTTCTTTGTCTACTCCATTTGCTATACTGTTCTTTACATCCCCCTTTCTATTCTGTACCTACCAATTTGTACTTCTTAATCACCTCACCTCTTCACTCATTCTCCCCCTTCCATCTCCCAACTGATAACTTTAAAAATGATCTCCATATCTATTATTCTGTTTATGTTCTGCTTGTTTGCTTAGTTTGTTTTTTAGATTCAATTGTTGATAGTTGTAAATTTATTGCCATTTTAATGTTCTTAGTTCTGATCTTCCACTTATTCTTAAATAAGTCCCTTTAACATTTCATATAATAATGGCCTGGTGATGATGAACTCCATTAGCTTTACCTTTTCTGAGAAGCACTTTATCTGCCCTTCAATTCTAAATGATAGCTTTGCTGCATAGGATAATCTCAGTTGTAGGGCCTTGCTTTTCATCATTTGGAATACTTCTTGCCCGTCTCTCTCGCCTGCAAAGATTCTTTTGAGAAATCAGCTGACAGTCTCAGGGAGACTCCTTTGTAGGTAACTATAACTTTTCTCTTCCTGCTTTTAAGATTCTCTTTAATCTTTAACCTTTGACATTTTAATTATGATGTGTCTTGGTGTGGTCCTCTTTGGGTCCATCTTGTTTGGGACTCTCTGTACTTCTGGGACTTACATGTCTATTTCCTTCACTAAATTAGAGAAGTTTTCCTTCATTATTTTTTAAACTAAGTTTTCAATTTCTTGCTCTTTCTCTTCTCCTTCTAGCACACTTATGGATCAAATGTTGATATGTTTGAAGTTGCCCCAGAGGTTTCTTACCCTATCCATGTTTTATTGGATTCTTTTTTCTTCTTGCTGTTCTGGTTGAATGTATTTTTCTTCCTTATGTTCCAAATCATTGATTTGATTCTCAGCTTCATCTACTCCACTGTTGGTTCCCTGTAAATTTTTCTTTATTTCATTTAGTGTAACCTTCATTTCTGCTTGGGTCATTTTAATGCTGTTGAAGTATCCAATGTGTTCCTTGCTCTAATAATAACTAGTGCTTTGAACTCTGCATCTGATATATTGCTTATATCCATTTTATTTAGTTATTTTTCGTGGAATTTTATTCTCTTCTTTCACTTGGGCCATATTTCTTTGTCTCCTAATTTTGACAGCCTCTCTGTGTTTGTTTTTATGTATTAGGTAGAAATGTTTTGACTCCCTGTTTTAGTAGTGTGGCCTATTGTAGAATAGTGCACCAGCAAGTTAGATGGGACAGAGCCTTAGGTAATTACCAGGGTGGGACAGCCAATGTGAACCAGGTTGTTGGAATCTCTGATATGGTGTCACCACTCTGTGGCTCTGTGTAGGAGAGGACTCAGAAAAAGGATAAGGCTGCTGCCTAGCCTCTGGAGTGTTGTCCAGGAGGAAGTTTTTCCCTGGCACCCTGCCTGATGCCAGAAACTTCAGTTTCTCCCTGTATGCCACTGGTGTCCTTCCATCCACTACCCTGGTGCTGAAGTACAAAGGAGTGAGTCTTCATAAGTCCAAAGTCTGTTTTGAGCCCTTTAAGAGAAGTTGCCTGAGAATCCTGCAGTTTCTTCTGCCATCCCAACCCCTACTGGTTTTTATAGCTAGAACTTATGAGGATTTATCTTTCTGGCACTGGAACCCTTGTCTGGGTGGTCTGGTGTCGGTCTGGGATCCCTTGCTCCCAAGGTATCCCTCCTGATTTTTATCCACCACATGTGGATAGAGACCTGTCTATGTCTCTATACTTCCTACCAATCTGGATGAATGTGACTTCTTTAATTCCTTGTTTGTTGGACTTCCATACAGCTTGAGTTTCCGATGATTCTGGGTGATAGTTGTTTGTAGTTTAGTTGTAAATTTTGCTGTGGTTATGCAAGGAGGCAAGCCATGTTTACCTACACCTCCATCTTGACTGGAAGTCCTCTTGTTTGTATTTTATTAGCACTTATTTTTATGCTGAATTTACTCCTGGGCCATAACTTTTTGTTTCTTCAGTTTCTTCTTGAATATCTTTTTCTTCTGTACAACCTCCTCCTCTGAAAAGCTGCTCGTTTTCAGTAGGATCATCTCAGTGTGGCAGGGAGAGCTCATATATGGGCTAATCTCATGAACTCTGTAAGTATGCAGCACATCTTGGGAGCTTTGTTCACTGAATGTAGTCAATTGCTAGAGAATCTACATCTAAACCTTAATTTCAGCATTAACCTTTGCATTTTTAAGCGGGTGCAGCAAAAATTCAGCACTCTTTTTGGGTGACTGATACTGTGTCCAGCTCTACAGTTCAGCCTTGGCACAACTTCCAACTCCACCATTATAACAAGGGAATGGCACATGTTGCTTCTGTAAAGTGACATTCTTCAGATACCTGGTGGCTTTTGGGATACACTTACCTTGATGGTCTGGGAAGTTTCATGAGTGTTCTTTAAGTGAACAAAAAGATTTGAACCTCTTGATTTGCATGATTTTGTGGGGTTTTCTGGATCAAGTAAATAGTAAACCATTTTAAGAGGTTACTTCAGGCCACTTTTAGGAAGAGCTGTATAACTTTTGAACTGGTTATTTTTATCATAAAATGGGGAAAATGTGCTATAATTTGGCATATATGGCCTATTTCTTTTCCTTCCTTTTTTTGAACCAATACAAAGGATTAAATTTGAGATATTTAAGCAAGAAATAGCTTAATTTCTTGGAAAAAAAATCATTTACTAAATTTAAAGATATTTTTAAAAAGGAAATAAATAAATATAAAAATAGTGCTATTGCGTGTGTTAAAATATTGCTGGATTCTCATAGGTAGGTTTCTATTTGTTTGAAATGTTATACCAAGAATTATCTTTCAGAGCTCCTCCTCACCACATGTGTATATTCATGTTGATTTGCTCAGTAGAAGTCTGCTCTTTTAGATATTTTTATGGTGACATTTTGGTTCACAATGTTGCACATGGTACCAGTGAACCTCTGGGATACATAGATGCTCATTAAAGTCTTGTTGAAGGTATAAATGCACCCAAAGGAAATGGCATTGGATATATATCCACTTGGTGACCATTTCAAAAAATATATTACATATATTACTGTGTGTATTGTATGCATATTTTTCTTTATATATGCCCTTTTGTATAGGAATACAGCTATAAATTTAAAACTCTGAGACTTCTCAAATCTCATAAAACTGCAAAGTCATTGTCCCTCAGACTGCGTTAACATGATGTAAAGTTTAAAAATGAAAACTAGAGGGACTTCCAGCCAAGATGGAGGTCTAGACTGACATGCTCCGTCACCCTCCACAACTAAGAAGGAATACAACTACTGCAAAACCAGAAATAATCAGAAGTTCCAGAAAATAAAGCTACATGGAAATCCAATGTATGAAGTTATAAAAAAGTGGTGCTCGTCTGGACGGGTAGGAGGGACAAAGTTGGAGCAGAGAGCTCAAGCTGTGCTGGTGGTGGCAGCTGTGGCAACAGTGGCAGAACAGCGGTAAGCACAGACAACATATTTAAGGGGAGGCAAGAAGCACCTGGGGAGCACCCCCAGCTGCAGGCCAGACCCATCAGCTTGCAATTCCAACACCAGGGAAGGCAGACTCCTATTGCTTTGGACTGTGAAGGCAGGAGGGGGTGGGGATGGAGGAGGAAGCTCAGTGTGGTGAGAAGGGTCCCCCAGTAGTGACAAGTGCACGGGGCTCTGCCCCCTATAGCGTAGGAGGTGTGAAAGCCTCACCCAGGAAGCAAAGGTAAACACAAAACTGTCAGGATAGCACAGATCATGATAGAAATCCCGGTGACACAGCTGACCAGACAGCAAATATCTAATCTAACAGATCAGCAGATAGGAAATCTTTCTGAGGCATAGTTCAGAGCTTTGGTTATACAAATGCTTATAGACTTAACAGAAGATCTTAAACAAGACGGGAAAAGTATGTAGGCTAGTCCTGCTGAAATGAACAAAAACACATATGAAACAAGTGGTGAGGGAGAGAAAACCAGGGATCAAATCAACAAATCGGAACACAGGGAAGGAACAAACAGTCAGCCAGTACAGAAAGAGGAAATAAAAAGTGAGGAAAATGAGGAGAGGCTCAGAAACTTATCAGACAGCTACAAGTGGTTCAACATCCAAATCATAGGGTTTCCAGAAGGTGAAGAAGAAGATCTAGAAATTGAAAAACTATGTGAAAAAACAATGAAGCAGAACTTCCCTAACATGGGGAAGGAAATAGACTTACAGGTCCAGGAAGCACAGAGAGTTCCAAATAAAATGGACCCAGGGAGAACCACACCAAGACGCATTATAATCAAAATGTCAAAAATTAAGGATAAAGAGAGAATCTTAAAAGCAGCAAAAGAGAAGAAAAGAATTATGTACAAAGGGGTTCCAATAAGACTCTCAGCTGATTTCTTAAAATAAACTCTGCAGGCAAGAAGGGACTGGCAAGAAATATTCAAAGTAATGAAAAGCAAAAACCTACAGCCACTATTACTCTATCCAGCGAAGCTGTCATTCAGAATAGAAGGACAGAGAAAGTGTTTCCAGGACAAAGTAAAACTGAAGGAGTTCATCAGATCCAAACTACTGTTATATGAGATGTTAAAGGGACTGGTTTAGAAGAAAGAGGATCAAAACTATGAACATTAAAATGAAAACTGCATCACAACAACCAACAACAGAAGCTAGGGAATTGAAACAAAGGCAAACTAAGTAGGCAACGAGAGTAGGAAAAGAATTATAGGTATGGGGAACATTATGGGGGGAGGTTAGCAGGGAGGGGGAAGGGAGAAAGGGAGGGAGATGGTACAGGAATTAAGAAGCATAGTAGGAGGGAATGAAATAGATAGGAAGGATGTTGAGAAGAACTATATGCACAACTAATGGGCATGGACTAAGGTGGGGGGAAGAACTGGAGGGAAGGGGAGTCACTGGGTGGAGGGGAACAAAGGGAAAATAAATTGCATAATCAATAAAGCATATTTAAAAAGTGAAAACTAGAAAGAGTTAGAAGGAAATAGCACATGAATAGATGTCTGCACTCCTCTGTGTGCAGGCAGGTGAATGTCTGCGTTATTAATCCTCATGGTAGTGGAAGGGGGGTCATGGATACTGTTAGGAGAAACCTTCCTTCTCTATTTCTTTTGGTGGTCTAACTGGGCATCCAGTATTCTACTAACATGCATTTTTCTGTTCCTTCTCTGAACTGAGCAGGTTTAAAATTAATTCTAAATGTTCCTGGTCTCCTAAAGACAGTCCAGGATTTCTTTTTGGCGATGAATAAAACAATGACCACCTTGTCCCAGCTGTTCACAGCAGGGGGCTCCACAGTCCTTCCCAGCCCTCCTTGCCTTAAAGAAAGATCAGATTAAGAAAAAAAAAAATCAATGATAGTAATTCTTTTTTTTTTTTAAGTAGCCTTTAAACATTAATTTTTTCTTGTTTGGGTTTTGTTAAAGAATAATTCCAGATTCTCTTAAGTTCAGTCCTATTTTAAGATGATTTTTTGGAGTTCCACAACAAAGGAAGTAGGAGGAAGTAGCATGCATTGTGGTCCTTAAGGGTCCAGAGGCAGGCTCTTGTCTGTCCTAGGCAAAGCTGTGTGATTACCTGTGATCCAGACTAGGTCAGCTCTATTTTCAGACCTCAGTTTTCTCATTTATAAGTTGGAAAGGGGGACCTATGTATAATCTAATGGTCTTGCAATAATGCCTTTATTAGGTATTAGCACCAGAAGAGACTGCTCAAACCATTAATTTAAAAATAAATTCTGAAACAATCTATATAGATTAATTCTAAAATTTATAATGAGAAAAAAAGGTATAATTTAAATAGCCTTTTTATTCCTTGGCAATTTGTGATGAATGTTTGCAAACCTCGTGGGGAACATGTGGAATAGATTCAGCAAAACAGAGAAGGCTGACTGGGTCTATTTCTATAGTACTCTTCCATTTGCAGAATATTTTGTAGAAAGAAAATCCACTCCTTTGGTGGGGTTCCTGCTTCAAAGGAAGAGAAAAATATAAGCAGAAACTAAAGAACTCTGGAAGGAAAAACAAAGACCTGAAATGTTTTATGGCATGTATTCCTCTTTCCATTCACAGTTATCATTCTTGACTGCAGATCTTTATTATGCTGTGTTTTTAAAGCTTATTCCCCTGCATTAAAGCACTTGCAACTCTAACTGTTGCCTGGCTGTCTATTGAGAAATGAACAGGTTATCCTGCAGATGCAGGTCTGGATAAAAAGTGGTTTCCTGATTGCAAGCCCGGAGAGACGGGACAGGACTACTTCCTGGCCTGCTCATGTGACTTAATAAAAAACAATCCACATTACCATCAAGCTTACAACTCATAAATTAGAACATAGTGTTGCACACTAGTCAGTAAATTTTGTTGCATGTTAAAACCCTCTCTGGTCCTCCTTTTTGGGTACCTGCTGTGTAAAATGGAAACAGGTGGTTAGAAGCTGGGCACTTCACTTGGACTATTTTGAACTGAGTCTTGGAAAATTGTTGTGGAAGAGAACAGCCTTTGTGTTTTTATTGCTGATTCTGGGAAAAAAGTGTGCACCGGAGTCACATTCATATCCTTAATTAATGTTGTATTTGATCTGCTAGAAGACTTGGCTTTTACTTAGCATCATGTTGCAGTTAAATTAAACTTAAGGGAGTCAAGTGATTTACACACCCATGGTCATGGAATAGAGTACAAGTTTTAACAATCACATATTCTGAGAACCGTTTAAAAATCCTTCCAACTGTAGTACCCCACACAACATACAAAAAGGCAAGAGTCACTGGCCATTAATGCCCATGCAAGGCTAAGCTCGGTAATTTATTTTGGTCAAGGAAAAGCTGCAATTTAGTTTTTTGAGCCCCTCAAATTAATTTTGTTAGTTTAAGCTTGTATCTTTAATTAGGAAGCAAAATAGTATAAGAGATAAAATATAACTTAATGAGTCCTACTAGAAATAATTTATTTTAACATTTCTATTTAGAATGTAAAAAATGAAACTGAAGGTTCTTATGACTTTGACAAAATTTAGCTTTAAATCTTAGCTCTAGAAATCTTCTTTCTCTCTCTATATATATCCCTCAGAGACCTAGTCTTTTCCCAGGATAATCAGCAACCCCTGAGGCAGCAAAGACAGTAGCTTGGACCTGACTAATGATCACAGGGTCTGGATATTGGCAGGCTAAAGATAGCATTTTGACGTAAGTTATGTTTCAGCTCCTACAGCTGGTTACTTCCCAGTGAAACTGGACAGAGGGAAGCCGGAACAGACTTCAGAAGTGTCCTCGAGACCTGAAAAAACGATTTATTACCCTTACCTCACCTTCAACCAATCAACTCCCAAATGCCCTAACCTACAGTATCTTATATTTGTCCTATATAATTTGTAACCTACACTACATTGGGGGGTTCAGGCTTTTAAGCATTAGTTTCCTGTTCTGCGTGGCACCATTAATAATAAAATCTTTCTCCACTGCAGTTCTCGGTGTTCAGTGTTTGGTTCTGCTAGCACTGGTGGACAAACTCTTTCTGTTTGGTAACAAAATCCTATAACAAAGTGGAAGAGTTTCTATCACTTCTGTACTTCTATAATGTTCTATTGCCTCATTTAGTTTTCTCTCCAAGACAGTGCTCACTTGAGGTCTAAAGGAGGCCCAAAAAGAAGTGTTAACTTTAAACTAGTTTTGAATTAAGTCATTGGAAATGAGATATCTGAATTAAAATATAATCAATATGCATTCTTCTTCTGTTGATGGAGCTGGGCTACGATCTTTCAGCTCATTCCTGTATTCCACAAATATTTACTGAGTTTATGGCTTGGGGATGAACAATATAGGGGACAGATGTGATGCATTTGTAATAATCCATAAAGCAGAGGTATTTATTTTCCCCAGCATTTCTTCTCATGGAAGGTCCTTAACAATTTGAGCATAGAGAGGTGGTGCTGGCTGAGGTTTCCTGATGAATATGACAAGTGAGGCATTCTAGCAGATATTTCTTTTCCAGGAACCACTAGGTTGCCTTGGGACACGATTAACCATGTCTAGGAGTTAAGAGAGAATTCAAACTTCATTTAATTTCAACTTACACTAACGTTCAAAACTCTGCAAATTTTACCATGTTATTTACATGAAACGAAACAAGCAAACATGTACAAATTACACTGGAATTTGGAAGCATTCTGGTATTTCCTCTTTATGCAGGGACCCACTATTGTGTGTCTGTCACAGCATCATTTCCCAGGAGGCACTCCCTCCTGCCCCATCCTCACAAGGAAGCATGTGGTTGACCAAGGGGAAAGAAAGGAGTTTTGAGGACTTCAGTACAAAGACAGCCTCTGAGAGGTGGTCATGAGAGCTGCTCTATTTTTAGAGACCAAATATACTGACTTGTTCAGATCACACTATATGTCAGAGACAGAATTAGAATGAGAATTGTAAAGTCAGATCGACATTCACTTCACGCTGAGTCTTATTTGAAGAGATCTGAGATGTCATTAAACATGTTCAATTGAGGATAAAATTTTTCCTTTTTTGGAAAAATAATGTATTAGGTCAGAGAAGGAAAACTCTGATTCCAAAAAACCTCCGCTGCCTTGCGGCATACCTCTTCAGGGGAAAGGCTAAGGGAGTAAACCCCGACAGAAAATCCGGAGCCGGAGTCCCTAAGGCGGTTTGACGTTGTAGTCAACACCGGCAACTCCTGCGGCGCACCTGAAGCCAAGCTGTATTGACTCCGTCTTTCCCTTGGACCCTTCAGCTGCGAAGAGAGGGGGGGTCTGCTGCATGGGCAACAGCGGATCCTCCATATCACCCTGCCCAGGCTCTGTAGCTTCAGCTTCACTGGAGAGGACACTCCAGCGTCATCGCAAGATGTCGATTCAACACGGGAGGAGACAGATACCGTGTCACTCCCGAGTCGGACTGCACAGCCATTCTCGGCGGTGCAGATAGACTCTTAAGAAGCTACACCATCGTCTCTCGAGACGGACGGCTGCCAACGACGACGACGACGACGACGGAATGTATTAGGTCTTGTTGATTTTAGAACATATATTTAGTCACTGCATATATCCTAGCAGAGAGTCATAGTATTAACATAACCAGATAGGAGTTAACAAAAAAGAAGGGAGCTAGACCAGTTGAGCCTGACTGAGTGGAAATTATAGTTAATCAGGCTTAGGTCTGGATCTTACAGTTTCAGACACTGTACTATGAGGTAAGACGGTGACCATAAAAGAGAGGTCGCTAGCCTGGGAAAAAGACCAAAATAGACAAGGGGAGGACCCAACACAAGCCCATGAAGGGGAAGGAAAAGAGATTGGTTAGTTCGAAAGAAAGCCTAATCCTTCCCAAGCCCAAGGTAATGTAAGCAAAGCTTAACAAAGGTCCATCTCAGTAGCATGTATTCATTTGTGTGTTTGCCTATTTGTTCACACACTGTCTTTCCTTGCAACCATGTGGGTCCATGGGCAGGGCCCGAGCGCAGCTCTAAGCAACAGCAGGAGCACAACCAGGAACAGAAATAAGGTAGCCAAACGGGGGCAGAGATTGAGCTGGACTAAGCTTTGGCATGGACTGAACCGAACTACGAAAGCTTTGTATGCCCTGTTGATGCTGGGCCAAAGGCACAGAATGTCTGGAAACTGCTACTTATTCTGAGCTTAGGGAAGACAAAGCTGGACTTCTTCCACAGTGGGATGATGCAGAGCCACTTGGATGGTTGTGAATGAGACATTGAGCACCTGGGGAGGTCTTTTGATATTGCTCCAGTAAATCTTACCACTACACTTCATCCTCCCCATGTGATGGTCCCCGAAATGCTTTACTCATGACTTTGTGGAAGAATACCATTTCCACTGGCAACAATAATAAAATGATTTCTTTTGTAGCAATTACTACCCGCCTCAGGTAACTGGTATGAGCAATCTTTCATTCTCTCTTTATAGTAATCATGTATAACACTCCAGATTCATATTAATATCAAGTAGAATAAGAAACAATGGCATACCATGCACTTAATTGTTGTCATGTCAACAAAACTGCAAGTTCTCTTTGTGTTTAGATTTCCTTAAGTTAACATAATAGAAGAAAGCTTGTATTTCAAAGGTTCCTTTGATATTATGGATTCTAATTATTATGTGATCAATGGAATTTGGTGTGCCAAGAAGAAAATTGTGCGATGTCCTAACTTAAATTAGAGTAGGCCAGAAGGTGGAAAGAAGGAGCAAAAAGGGGTTAGTCAGTTAACAATTGTAGGCCAACTAACAACACTGCTCATATTCCAGAGTGTATGTTGAAATTTCTGATTAACTTCCAGGTGGCTATTTCCTGATTACTTAAAAGAATAGCCAGATATCATGAAACCCCAGGAATCTTTACTTCTTGTTTACACATGAACTTCCCAATCTGTTGTCCACAGCTAATCCACAAGAGCAAACAATTCTTTCTGTCTACTCTGTGCCTATCCCAGAACTATTCCTGCATCAGCTTCTCTCACGTCCTTTGTCTACAGCCAATGTAAATTCTTTCAGCATGTCTTGTATCTTTCTTCCCCCCACTTGGTATATAAAAACACTCAACAATTTTAAGACAGTGGACATGCTTGCCTTTTCCACCTGGCAGTGTTGTTAGTGGTTTAGACTTCACATTCCAGGATCTGGTATTTTTCTTTTTCTCTTCCTTTGTCTTTCTCAAATCAATCAATAAAAAATTAAAAAATTAAAAAATTAGGAAGTAAAAATACTTTCAGCTGTGGAAGTTAAAATTTTTGTTTCACTGGTGTAAGAAAAATATTTAATTCTAACTATTGACACACACATATCTTAAAGAAGGTTTTCCTTTCTTTTATTAATATTTTTGATATAAAGTTATCAAAGGGCAAAAACTCTCAGCACAGTGCAAACTAAGAAAACACACCTTAACATAAGTAAGGCTGTATATGACAAATTCACAGCTAACAACATACTCAACAGAGAAAAGCTAAAAGCATTTTCCTTAAGATCAGGAACAAGATAGAGATGTCCACTTTCACCTTTTATTCAATACAGTATTGGAAGTCCTAGCCACAACAACCAGACAAGAAAAAGAAATAAAAGGCATCCAAATTGGAAAGGAAGAAGTGACCCTGTCATTACTTGTAGATGATATGACACTATATATAGAGAACCTTCAAGATTCCACCAAAAAACTACTAGAACTGATATGTGAATTCAGTAAAGTAGCAGGGTACAAAAATAATATTCAGAAAGAGAAATTAAGAAAACAATCACATTTACAATTGCATCAAAAATACCTAGAAATAAATTTAACCAAGGCAGTAAAAGACTTGTACTCAGAAAATTACAAGACATTGAAGAAAGAAATTGTATATACAAATAAATGAAAACATATGTATTTTGTTCAATGACTAGGAAGAATTAACATCATTAAAATGTCCATACTACCCAGAACAATCTATATATTCAATGCGATCCCTATAAAAACACCAATGGCATTTTTCACAGAACTAGAACAAATAATCCAAAAATTTATATGGAACTACAAAGACCCCAAATAGCCTCAGCAATATTCAGAAAGAACAAAGTTAGAGGTATCATACTACCTGATATCAAACTATACTACAAGGTTATAGTAATTAAAATAGCATAGTACTGGCATAAAAACAGACACAAATCAACGGAGCAGAATACAGAGCCCAGGAATAAACCCATGCCTATATGATCAATTAATATATGACAAAAAAGGCCAGAACATACAATGGGATAAGCACAGTCTTATTTAATAAATGGTGTTGGGAAAACTAGACAGGTACATGCAAAAAATATTATATCATATACAAGAATAAACTAAAAATGTATTAAAGACTTAAATGTTATACTCAAAACCATAAAACTCGTAAAAGAAAATATAGGCAGTAAAATCTCAGACATTTCTCTTAGGAATGTTTTTTTCTGATATATCTTCTTGGGCAAGGGAAACAAACAAAAAAAACAAATGTTACTACATCAAATTAAAATTTTTTGCACAACAAAGGAAACCATCAACAAAATGAAAAGATGACTCACCGAATGGGAGAAGGTATTCACTGATGATACATATGACGAGAGGTTAATATCCAAAATTTATAAAGAACTCATATGCTATACAACGGAATATTCCTAAGCCATAAAAAAGAATGAAACCTTATCATATGTGACAACATGGATGGAACTAGAGGGTATGAAATAAGTAAGAGAAAGTAAATACCATATGATTTCACTTATATGTAGAATCTAAAGAACAAAACAAACAAACAAAACAGAAACAGACTCATGGATGCAGAGAACAAACTGATGGTCGCTAGATGGGAGGAGGGATGGAGGACTGGCTAAAAAGGTGAAGGGATCAAGAAGTACAAATTAGTAGTTACTGAATACTCATGGGATGTAGAGTACAGCATAGGGAATGTAATCTATAATATTGTAATAACTATGTATGATGCCAGGTGGGTACTTGAATTATCAAGGAGATCACTTCATAACTTATATAGTTGTCTAACTACTATGCTGTACACCTGAAACTAATATAAAGCAATATTGAATGTCAACTGTCATTGAAAAATGAAATTTAAAAAATTATCAAAGGGCAGCTGCATTACTTCTTAAACTCTATTTTAAAAACTTTATATTTCTTGATATTGTAAACACATTCTCATTGTGTACTGGGAGGAGAGAAGTACTCCATAATGTGTTACACAGTATTTAGTTTTCTCTGAGACAGTAGTAAAACATTCTGCTCTAAAGGAGGCCCTGTAGTAGCAGGTATCAGTATTTCATTTCTTTTTATGGCCAAATAATATTCCATTGTATGGACAGATCAGGTTTTGTTTCTCCATTGATCATATGATGAACATTTGCATTGCTTTTACTTTCTGGCTGTTTTGAATAATGCTGCTATGAACAGGCATTGTGTCTTTATCTGAGCTTTACAGAAAAATTAATTTAAATTTATATATATGTGAATGGTGAACTATGAATGGTAGAGAAAGCAAAAAAAGAAGTTATAAAAGTCCATTCATTTAATACATATTTTTGAACACTTACTGCTAAGCATTTTTTCAGGCACAATGGTAAACAATAATTCCATGTGAGCCGTCAACAATGGCATGTTAACCCATTCACGATGAAATTAAAAAATTTTGATTAGAGTTAGTTATTTATTAAACAAGTATTTAATGAGATGTTACTGTGTCAGGCGCTGAATGGAGAACAACTCAAAATCCTAGGAAATGACTTCTTATAAAATGCCCTGTCATTATGTTAATTATATTGTAATGAGGGTGGGAAAAAAACACCCCTAAAAAAACCCATAACCACACAAAAGTTACCTGCCCATTTCCATAACGATTTTTTGAGATATTAAGAAATATTTTCAGCATGGAAGCTATATTTTGAAACAGTATTTTTTTTCTACTTTTTCCTCTCTTAAATTAATTTTAAAAAGATAAAGTAAGAATATGCAAAATCTGAAGTTTTATGGGTCTTATTCTGAATAAAGTCTCAGCGGTGCTCCTATAGCGTCACCACGCTCAGCTGAAGCACATGGATGAGACAGAATTTATTTCACAGGGCAAGGGGTACTGAAGGGGACCAGTTTTCCCCCCATAAACTGCCTTCTGTGATGATTATTTTAAGCTTGCTATTAAGAAACAGAAGACTCAGAAAAAAGATCTATGCCTCTTTCCCCTTTCCAGCCTAAGATTCAGGTGAAAAAAACTGCTTCAGGAAGGGAACCATAGCATAATCATTAGACTAGAAGAGTCCAAGCAGGAGCCTGTTGATTAGGTCTCCCAATTTGCGACCCCCTTTAAATTTTATCTACAATATCACATATGCCCAATTTTGCCTCACTGTCTTTGGAATTTTCATGCTTTGTGAATTCCCCATGTCGACATAATAAAATTTTGATTTTCTGCTGTTAATCGATCTTTGCTTATTTGATTACTAGTCCAGCTAGAAGAACCTGGAAAGTGGGAGTAAACGTGTTTTTCTTTAGTCCCCACAGTATTTACTTCTTTCTAGCAATCATTCACTACTTTTAAATAGTCTCTGTTTCTCTGTGTTTTTTTCCCTCTTGGTATTAAATAGAAAGCCCGTGAAAGTAAGCAGATTCAAATGATCAGCGGTCTCCAAATTAACATCACTGAGGTGTTCAGGTTAAAGTGTTACAAACCAGTTTCAAAGGGAGCCTCAATTAAAATGCATTTAAAATGCACAATTAAATGATTTTTCATATTCAGAGTCGTGCAACAACTTCCAAAATAATTTTTAGAATATTTTCATTACTTCAAAAAGAAACCTTTTACCCATAAAGCAGTTACTCCTCATCTGAACCTGCCCCTCCCCCCATGCCCTCCCCAACTCACCCACAGCACTATACAGCCCTAATCTGCTTTCTGTCACTGCACGTATATCTATTCTGGACATTTCATATAAATGGAACCATATAATATGTGGCCTTTTATGTCTGGCTTCTTTGTCTTAGCATAATGTTTTCAAATTTCATCCATGTTGCAGCATATGCCAGTATTTCATTCCTTTTTATAGCTAAATAATATTCCATTGTACAGGCATGCTGCATTTTGTTTTTATCAGTCAATGGGCATTTGGGTTGTTTTCACTTTTTAGCTATTATAAATAATGTTGCTATGAACAATTTGTCTTGAATTTTTTGTGTGGACATACCAGGAGGGGCCCAAGAAAAACTGGAATTATATTCTGGAGGGCAGACCCCTTGTAGTACAGGCTTTCCCCACTAGATAAGTGGTCTAGGAACCCATCTGTATTAGTGACCCAGCTGGCTTTGTTGTGAGAGGCTGTGAGAGACTTCAGTAAATTTTTTTGAATCCTCCTCCAAGGCATTTGCCCTTTTCATGATGGGTGATTTGAGAGTATACTTGCCCACAGTGCGCTGAATGTTCAGCAGTTTTTGACCAAATTCACATGACCTCCATGCCCACTCTCCCTATTCACCTGATCTTGCCCTGAGCAACTTGTTTCTTTTTGTTTGTTTCCCTAGATGAAAAGTCCTCAAAGGGAAAAATTTTGCTGATACAGAAGAGGTGAAACAAAAAAATGGCAGGAACACTAAAAGGCATTAAAATCAATGAGTTCAAAAACTGTTTTGAGTGGTGGAAAAAAACATCTTGATAGGTGTATTGCATCAAATAGAGTACTTGGAAGGTGACTGAAGTTTAAACATGTAAAATAAACACACAATTTTTATAAAGAAAACCTATTTGGGGGGATCCTTCCTCAGTACCTTTTTACTTTCTTGAACAATGAGGACCTCTATAGAAAAACAACTATCCTGGCTTTCATCTGCAAACTATGTTAACATATAAATTAGATGGACATTTTAATAATGATGAGCTATTTTGTAGCTACACTTTGAAGCTTAGCAATACAGGACACCCCTTTTAAGCTATTCACAAGCTGAACCCTTTGTTAATAGTAGTACTTAGTGGTTTTTTTAAAAGTAATTTATTTATTTGTTTGTTTGTTTTCAGAGAGGGGAAAGGAGAAAGAGAGGGAGAGAAACATCACTGTGTGGTCGCCTCTCACTTGTGCCCCTAACTGGGGACCTGACCTGCAACCTAGTCATGTGCCCTGACTGGGAATCGAACCAGCGACACTTGGGTACTTAGTGGTTTTTGATATGAGTTCCCTGGGTTTCTTGTGTTTCAAAGAGTTCAGTGAACATTTACAAGAACTGTAATACAAACCCTCATATACACAAATGTCTTAAATGCCATGCTGCAATTTGTGGAGAACCACCAATGTACTCATTTGTGCTGTTGTGTTCCTTAATTTCTTCAGACTTCTGATCATATCTGTACATGTGTATATTTTTCTTCCCCTTATATTTTATTATGGAAAAGTTTAAACATACAATACATTTGAAATGATTTTACAGTGAATGCTTGAATACCCACTATCTAGATTATGCCATTACCATTTTACTGTACTAACACATCTATCCACCTATCCATCTTATTTTTGATGCATTTCAAAGAAATTGCAGACACCAGTACACTTCTTCCTAAATACTTCAGCATGTAGCTCTTTATCTAGACATCAATATTTGTTCATTGTTTTTTTTAATGTATAATTTAGACCCAAAGAAACACAAATCTTAAGTGTATATTTGCTGAGTTTTGACACATGTGTGTATCTATGTAACCCAAACTATCAAGATACTAATGTGATATTTTGCTTCTTGCAGATGTGTTGTTTAGAAGGAAGGTTTAGATGACGCAGCACCTGTCCTGCAGTATAACCGTGAAGGGAGGATGCAGCGCCCTATGTCATAAAAGGGTGTCCCACAGGTGAGCCCAGGCTCTCCTCACACAGTGACTGTTACATCCTCACAAGTGAAAATGTGACACATTTCCATGGTAGATAGTATTTGTGTCTTTTAAAATGTGTCTTTTAGACTTCATGTTTATGTTAAGAACTTGAGTTGTTAGAGGCAATTAAGAATTCAACTTGGAAAAAAAATGTTACAGTTCTCTTTTTCGCATTTCTGCATAATTTAACTTAAAATGTTTCCTGTGATTACAAGGCAAACAATAACAGCAATGACAACAAAAACCCAGTTTTGCTACCATTTCTTACTACTCATTTACATAAACCAGAGTATTTCCATACATCCCCAGTCCAGCAGGAAAAAACTGGATGTTGAGCCTAGTGAAAGACTCAACTGCTATCTATGAACATTGAATTTCAGTTTAGTTTTATTCAAAATGACCACACAAAACTTATAATAGGTAAATGTGATCAATGTAACATCTAGATCACATTTAACTCCAATAAATTACCATTTTGGTATCATGTATTTATTCTAATAAAATTCCACTTTGACTTGGTATTTAATGTAAACTGCATTTGGTCCTGTGGCTACAAATTCTGGAAACTGGTTCTAGCTTTTCACCTGGGTGCTGTGGAGCCTGGTGTTTCTTGGGGCCAACTGAGGAGCTACACAGGAGCTCAAGAGAGGCTAAGAGCCACTAATTGGGCCCCTTACTGCCACTGACCCTTCTTCACTATTGTCACCCAACACAGAACATTGTTTGACAAAGGCTCTTACTTTTAAGAAATAGTGGAGAAGTATTGCTCTAATGCAGTAAGATATATTCTTTTTTACCATGTATAGTTCAAGGGCTTGATTTTCTCAGCTTTCAGAATGAACCTAACAATATTTAGTTATTGGAAAATATCATCAGAAACCAGTGTGACATGCTGCAGGGACAAGGACTTGGAGCCCCATCTAGTCTCAGAGTCTTTTCTTCTATAGGAAGTCTGAGCATTTAATGTGGTGTCACATGGGAATCCAGGCGGATTTTCCACTTATGGTAGTAGTTTTTATGAAAGGTTTTAAAAATACATTTACACAGTGTAAGATAACAGAAAAAAAAAATTGATCTCTGCCTCTTGTTCCCGGCACACAGGTTTTGAAACCCTTTTTAATCTCCTAAGTAATGCACTAGGAGCATCTTTTGTTCTATTACTTGGTGTTTGACCCCAGTTTCTGACATGAAGATTCTAAATCCCTTGATCAGGTGGCTCTGGGTGGGTGCCTGAAGTGACCCAGGGCTGATCACTAACAGAACCAAGACATGATTTCAGTCCCACCCCCTCAGTCTCTAGGAAGGAGAGAGGGGGCTGGAAATGGAGTTAATGATGGATCATGTTTACAGGATAAACCTTCCATGAAAATTCCAAAAGTACAGGGTTTGGACAGTTTCCAGATTGGTGAATACATGCATGTACCTGAAGGGTAATGCAACCCCAACTCCTGTGCTCAGGAGCCCCACCTGCCCACCCAACCCAGGGCTCACCTATTTCTTCTTTTGGCTATTCATCTGTAGCCTTTGTCATATCTTTTAATAAACGGGTGAACATAAGTAAGAGTTTTCCTAAGTTCTGAGAGCTGCTCTAGCAAATAATTGAACCCCAAGGGGGAGGAGATCATGGGTACCACTGATTTGTAGCAAGTCGGAAAGGAGATGTGGGTTACCTGGGGACCTACTACTTGTAAGTGGCCTCTAAAGTGAGGGCAATCTCATGGGACTGAGCCCTTAACCTTTGGGTCTGACACTGTCTCCAAGTAGATAGTATCAGAATTGAGTTAAATTGTAGGACAATCAGCTGGTATCATAGAGAATAGCTTGCTGGAAAAAAACAATCTCCCTTCATATCTGGAGTCAGTGTTGTGAGTGTGGTAGTTGTGTAAGAGTAAAAGAGAGACACACAGGAGGAAAAGTGGAGGTTTCCTACTCACAAAGAAACACTGGAGTTAAGTAAAACCTCTCAAATATTCCTTCTCAGGAGGAGGGTTTCCAAAGGAGTGTAGAAGACATAGATAACAAGGTGCTGACCAGCCCACTCTGAGATATTTTATCTACCTACTTTGCCCTGCCACTAAATTTATTCTTATACCTAAAATTTTTTTTACTGTACTGTCCATAAACAGGAATACTTTCAACTCTGCAGACTGAGAAAATATAACTGAAAATAAATTCGGCTAGAAATAAAGGTCAAAATGAGAGTTAAGAAGAGTGTGTATGTGTACTCAGGTGGTTGATTATATATTTAATGAGTTCAACAGTACATAGTAACATGCACATTTTAAATTTCTTTTATTTTAAAATGACCTACAAAAAAAACAAACAAATTTTGAAGTCAAAATTCCTTATTTGCTAATAATTTCTGGATTTTCCTGAAATCTTAGATTCAAGGAAGAGCTGTGAGCTCCAAGTCAGTGTTAGAGAAGGTGGTCACCAGGATTCCAGACAGATGGCAAAGGCAAGCAAGGGACATGGCAGAAAATCACTTCACCTTTCTTATTGCTCTTTTTTTCTGAGTAGTCTCTACTTTTGAGAGTATTGTAAAATCAATTATTCACATGGATATACATACAGTAGTCCCTCTCTATATCGTGGTTCACTTATCGCGGCCTCACTGTATCGCAGGATTTTTAAAAATATTATATTTAATTATTTATCGCGGATTTTTCTCTATATTGTGGGATTTTGCAGTGCTGTATTCATGTGTAGTTAAGGTACGTAGGTTTAAGAGTGTAGAATATGTTTAAGAACATAAGTACTGTTTATAAAAGTGTGGAAAAGGTTAATAATGGAGTGGGAAAGGTTAATAAGGGACTGGGAATGGTTTATAAGTGTGTGGGAAGGGTTTATAAAGCCTTAAAAATATATAAATGTTAAAATAAATGTAAGGTTCCTACTTCGCGGATTTTCACCTACCGTGTGTGTGGGGGGTGTGTCTAGAACGTAATACCCTCAATCAGTGAAGGAATACCGTACTCCTAGAGACTCTTATCATGCAAACACATTGGTACAAAGCATAAGAACCTACACTCTTAGCTGTAAAATTAGACATTAAGCAAAGTCTAATTTTATAAACCTGTTCTACAGATCCAATTTTCTCTCTCCCAAAATAGCAGTTTCCATGGCTACATAATCATTTATTATTAGGAATTAGAGGAAATGCATTTTTTGGGATAATGCAGTAGAGGTTGTTTTTAAGGTTCACAGTGTGAAGTGGGGAACTGTATCAAATAAAAACTCTGGTCATTTGCACAGCTTGCTTGATGCTTCAGAGACACTCATTTTTACCAAAAGTACAATACTGCAAGCTCAGCTATAGTGCTCGTTCCACTACTCTTCTAGCGATGTCAGTCTTGGCATTGGGCAGTGCAGTCCAGCTGCCCTGGCCTAGCATAGCCTCTGGTCAGGGCCACGGAAGTGGCCACTGACTGGGTCAGTGGGGCAGTATGATGGGGTGGGAAATAAGGCTTGATGGGGACAGGCTGCCTGGTTGTTAGCAAAACCAATCTTCCCTGTTTCCTCTGGTATCAGGCCTGTAGATTACAGAGTGCACTTGCCAGTCTGGAGCAAGGGACGAGAAGAGCAGACAGGGAAGGTGAAGTCAGATGCTTAGACAGCAGGAGCAGAAGAGCTGGTTCCACAGTGCCTCTGACTCGCTAGCGGCTTCTGAGAGACTCAGAACAAAATTTCCTTTTCTTGAAGTGACCTGAGCAAGTTCCCAGTCCTTGCATGCTGAATAGCATAACATAGATCTTAAGAGCCTTTTCATTTGTATAGCACAGGCACTTTATAACCTGGGAGCTCCCATTCATGAGTGTATGTGTTGGCAGGCTTGGGCAGTGGCAGGTGTCTGTGGCTGGCTGAGTGTGAAGAAGCAGGTCTTATACATAAATGCATGTTTCGACTTTCATCTGTAGTTGACAAGAGGATCCCTGGCTCCATGAGTGGACTGCCCCACTGGCCAATCTGGACCATTGTTCCATTACTTTTCCTGTACTGATTCTTTCTCCCCTGTAATTTTTCTCTCTTTAGATTCAGATATAATTTATGTAATATAATTTCATATAACATAAAGTTCACCATTTTGAAGTATACAATTCAGTATTTTTTAGTATATTCATAACTTTGTGCCACCATCACTACTATCCAATTCCAGGACATTCTCATTATCCACCAAAGAAACCCTGAACTGTTACTAGTCACTCTCAATTTCTCTTACTTTGAAACTCCTGACAGCCACTAATCTATTCTCTGGATATATCTATCTCTGTTCCGGACAATAATATTCATTGTGTCATGTATCCCATTTTGCTTATCCATTCATCATTTGATGAACATTTGGTTTTATTGCACTTTTGGGGTATTAAGAATAATGTTTCTGTGAACATTGGCACGTAAGTTTTTGTGTGGATAAGTTTTAAATTCTCTTGGGTACATATCCAGGATTTGAGATGCTGGGTACCTTTGTGTTTTTTTTTTAGCTTTTGAGGACCGTGAGACTTCCCTAGGTTACTCATTGGCAGCTTAGCTGTAACAGAATTTCAGCATCACTGAGAAGCATCATTTCCCTAAAATATCCCCAGGGTTCTTGCCATGAAAGAAGTTACTTTAACAGGGTTTAGAATTACTCCTTTCATAGTAAGTATTAAGGTTCAAAAATCAATACTGTTGAGCAAGGCATTTGAGTGCCACCCGGAGCTTTCCCCAACTCCTACACCCAAATATAAACCAGCCTGGTTCTTGTGGACTGAATGATCCATCCAGCTGTGAAATGAAATAAATGTACCTATTAAATTACATAAAAGTAACACAAATGTGAACTTAAGGGCATGGCCAATATAAAAAGGCAAGTTTTGAAGAAACTGCTAAGCATGGCAAGAAATGAGAAATTTTAAATACTTTTTTGGTTAATAAAAAATTGTAATTAGTAAATAGTTTCTTTAGCATATGCAGTGGAAGCTCATTAAAGCTCTCAGTGGTCATTCAGGGTGTGTGGAGCAGGTCTGTGCTGCATCCTTGTGTTTTACTATGCCCTTTGGAGCTGAAGATACAGCTGCTGCTCATCAAATGCTCCCAGACTGGGGGTGAGGGTGGAGGTGTGATAAGTCAGTTCTTGGTTGTGATAAGGTGGTTAAGTAAGTCTTATTAACACCACCAGTCCTCCCCCATCTCATCCCAGAGACCCCTTTTCTTCTTCTGGAGAACTCCCTTTCTCCATTCACTTATTATATGTGATTTGAGGCCCTTTCTACTAAAACCAACTTCTGAGGACTGAACTTCCTGGGTCCAGGACCCTCCTCTCTCTGAACTTGCTCTAGTGTGTTCAGTCATTTCCAAGGCTTTGTATACCATCAGAGGGCTGGTAACTTGCACACCTGTATCATCAGTCTCACTGTGAGTCCCAGGTTCCAATCAATTGTCTGCTTGAACTCGCCCCTTTGGCATCTCAAACTTAACTTCTCCAATGGGTGCTTAGTATCTTCCTCTATCTTCCCATAAAGAACATCTTCCAGGTTTCTTCATCTCAATAAATAGCTCTGTGATCCACTGCATTGTCATTCTTAATCCTCTCCTTTGCTGCCCTCACTGATTCACCACCTTACCCGAGGCACCCCACTGGGGTCTCTGCTTCCTTTGTTAATTCTCCATACAGGAGGCAGAGTGACCTTGACAACTTCATTCATGGAGCTGATGGGCACTTATTGCATTTGTAAGAAAATCTAAGTTCTTTGGTATGGCCTTCAGCACTTGGGAAAGTCAGGCCACAGCAACCTCTCTCACCAGTTCCTGTCAGTGCCTAGGACACACCCAGTGCCCCCTCCTTGGGCCCTTGCCATTGGCCCCTCTCAGTGCCAGTCACTAGGTGATGGTGCCTGATAGCCTACGGATGAGAAAGGGCTGAGGATGGCCACACAACTGCTTTCTGTTTGAAATCAGTATTTACAGCATAGCTCCATTAGTTGCTTTCAAATATTGTGAATTCCCAGGTTTTATGCTTATGGAATCTCTTCTACGTGTATGAATTTTTAGAGTTTATAGATTAAAAATGTAAAAGTGCTGATTTCTTGCTGCCCAAAGAGTCATATAAAACAACGAGTTAAGCAATTTTTGCTATCAGAACAGCAAATATTTCTAGAACTTTTTGATTAACATTTTCCTGAGGGAACATAATTCTCTAATAGTTATAGAATGAATCCAAAATACCAATGAATTTCAAGGAAAAACAATCAGCCAGCATCAGCACCAGAGTCTTTTCCTCATTTCTTATTTTTCTTCATTATATTTTTCACCAAATATTTACTTATTATATTAAGTACCATTTACTTTCAAGGTCCTAATTTACTTCTGTGTATCACATTACTTTGAGTAAGAGCTTGCACTTGATTGCAGATTTTGATATTGTAATTTGGGGTCTCTACTACAAAATTAAAATATAATAATGAATATATAATTACATTATAATTTACAGATATGCCTGTAAGCTATATAAGCAAAAATGAATAGAACTTAAAACAATGATCAGGATAAAATGAATACAACATGCCTCTGATTCTTCCCTGAAACAGTGATTTCTATTGGATTTTCAATTTTCCATCTACTAAACATGCCTCATTTTAAAAGTTGATTTCTGTAGTGAGATGATAATTATTTGTTCCATGTATTCAAGAGACGTCAGTAAACCTGAAAGCTCAGTACAAGTGTGCATGTGATCTTGCAATCCTATTTTCAAAGAGGACCTGGCTCAGAGCAAACTTACTATTGTGCACAGTCGATCAGCTGGTATTCGTTTGACCTCTCAAAGCATGCCTTCACTCCTTCATCATCCCAAAGTTTCTTCACATGATCAAAGAATTCCTAAAATTTGAAAAAGTTGCAAATAAGAGGATGCATGTGTTATAATCCTTCAAAAGCTTAAAGTAAAAAGAAAGTTTGCAGGTAGCACATGAATTATTTTCTTCGTAGAAGTCCACACAGAGTAAAATGCTGATCTTGCACTCTGTGTAATGCAAAAGGATGCATATGTGTTATCATCATGCAAATTAACCTGTCAAAAACTTCTTTATAGTTCCAGAAAGTTCCCCAAAATGAAAATTGCAAGACAAAAATTAATGACATTCATTAACATACAACTAACAATTTTAAAATTCTTAGTATTCAATAACTTTAGTGGAACTGCCACTTCAGCAATGAAAAAACATGCCTATTTTAATGGTAAGTTCTGTTTTAGCCGCTGTAAATTTTTAATGTGAGCAATGATTATGAATAAACATAGTTGAGAAGGTGGATTAAATTTGGCCCAGAAGCATTAGATACTTAAGAAAGAGACCTTTAAAATCACACACTTTAGGGATAGTAATGTATTGTTTTTTGGTATTAACAAAAAAAAGCAACAACTGTGAGTTAAGTGTAAACTGTGATTGTTGGTTCACTCAAACGTGTGCAAGCACAGCGCTCAATTTCATCCATCATAATAAGGAACGTTCTTCGAAGCAAAAACTTTCCTTATCGTAAAGTGAAAGGTGGCTTTAGGAATTCATATTGCCAATTTTACTCAAACTAACTTAGCACTGTTATGAAAGCAAAGGACTATATATTAGTTACTAAATATAAATTTCACTTGTCATGACATTTATATCTCTTTCCACATCAGTCACTTGTCCCTCATGGCAACCCTAGGAAGCACTCATTCCATCTTTGCTCTGCATGGAAGTGTCTGGGACTATGTGGCCAGGAAGCAGCTGAGGTCTTTATGTTAATCACAGCTACTACACTTCCTAAGGATCAGCAGAGAGTCTTTGGAAGAAAAAAATTAAGAGTTGATATTTTTCTAAGAGATTTATAATTCAATACAAGGGTGAATCCAAGTACTGTGGAACCTGGTGCTTATACAATTGGGGCAATCTTTGAAAAAAGAAAAATTAGACATAACATCTTGGAAGGGAGAGTAGGAGTGAGAAGCCCCAAGCTTAAGCTTTATTAGGTTCCAGTACATCTAACTCTGACTTCCCAGTATTAGGAACAGCCTTTAAAGCTATGCCACATGTCTTTGTATCTATTGTCTGTTGGCCTGTTTGTTATCATTATCAACAAATCCAAAATATCCACAGTTGACAATGAATGGACAATCTCCACATGAAAGGGAGTAGCTGAACCCCTCAGTTTTTTTTTAAATATGTTTTATTGATTTTGCTGTTACAGTTGTCCCAATTTCCCTTCCCTCTGCTCCCCTCTACCCGGTGGCCCCCTTCCCTCCAGTTGTCTCCCTCTTTTGGTCCATGTCCATTGATTGTGCATATAGTTCTTCTCAAGCTCTTTCTGTCTATTCCATTTCTTCCTACTATGCTTCTTAATTCCTGTACCATCTCCCTCTCTCTCCCCCTTCCCCCTCACTGCTGACCCCCCCCCAGTATGTTTCCCATACCTATAGTTCTTTTCCCACTCTCGTTGCCTACTTAGTTTGCCTTTGTTTCAATTCCCTAGCTTCTGTTGTTGGTTGTTGTGATACAGTTTTCATTTTAATGTTCATAGTTTTGACCCTCTTTCTCCTAAACCAGTCCCTTTAACATCTCATATAATAGTGGTTTGGATCTGATGAACTCCTTCAGTTTTACTTTGTTCTGGAAGCACTTTCTCTGCCCTTCTATTCTGAATGACAGCTTGGCTGGATAGAGTAATAGTGGCTGTAGGTTTTTGCTTTTTATTACTTTGAATATTTCTTGCCAGTCCCTTCTTGCCTATAAAGTTTTCTTTGAGAAATCACCTGATAGCCTAATTGGGACCCCTTTGTACATGATTCTTTTCTTCTTTCTTGCTGTTTTTAAGATTCTCTATCTTTAATTTTTGACAATTTGATTATAATGTGTCTTGGAGTGGTTCTCCCTGTGTCCAGTTTTTCTAGAACTCTCTGTGCTTCCTGGACATGTAAGTCTATTTCCTTCCCCAAGTTCCAGAAGTTCTGCTTCATTATTTTTTCACATAATTTTTCAATTTCTAGTTCTTCTTCTTTGCCCTCTGGCAATCCTATAATCTGAATGTTCGGACTCTTATAGCTGTCCCAGAGGTTTCTGATCCTCTCCTCACTTTCCTTACTTTTTGTTTCCTCTTTCTGCACTGGTTGACTGTTTGTTCCCTCCCTATGTTCCAGTTTGTTGATTTGATCTCTGGATTTTATTTCCTCACCACTTGTATGTGTTTTCGTTTGTTTCAGTATGAGTGGCTTTCATTCCTTCCCTGTCTTGTTCCAGATTTTTTGTTAATTCTGTAAGCCACCTTATAGCTATAGCTTTGAACTGAGCCTCAGAAAGGTTTCCTATTTGTTTGTCTGTCAGGTTCCTCATCTACTGCCTGGTGAGCTGCGTCACCGGGATTTCAGTCGTTATCTGCTTCATTTTGACAGACTTGTGTTTTGCTTTGCTTCCTGGGCAGGTTGTACAGGGTGGAGCCCCATGTACTTGTCACTACCCAGTGACCAGCGGGGATCCCGACCTTTTTCGCCACAGTGTGGCACTTTGTGTGGGGGCGGGGGTCCAAGATGGATTCCTGTCGTTATTCTCTGCTGGGAGACCGGAATCCATCCCCTGCCCTCTGGGCCTCTCCATCCGAGGCAATGGGGGGGGGGGGGGCTACCTTTCCCAGGGTTGGGGTCGCGAGGTGTCGGGACTCGACTGCAGGCAGGATTGCTTCCCCTGCTGCTATTCCCGCTGCTACCACAGACAGCGCCGCCCGACCTTTCCATTCTGGTTCTGATTTTACCCCTCTTACCCATCTGGACAAGAACCGCTGGTTTATAACTTCATACATTGGGCTTCCATGTAGTTTTATTTTCTGGAATTTCTGGTTATCTTTTGTTTTGAGGTAGTCGTATTCCTTTCTAGTTGTAGAGGGAGACTGAGTGTGTCTATCTAAGCCTCCATCTTGGCCGGAAGTCCTAAACCCCTCAGCTTTTATTGTCTCCCTAGATTTTTGTTTCTTTTTGTGATCTCCCATTGCTACTCTTATCAGTCTAGTGGAGTTTGTAGGCTTCCTGAAAAAGAAAATTTCCTTCTAGGAACCATGTGAAGACACACACACACACACACACACACACACCCTGCATCGCAAGAGAAATACTCCATTCTGCTACTCTGGAGATGGTCGCACAGTGGTAACCTCCACGTCACGGTGTTATTTGGAGCTGAGCCTCCTTTCGCTCCCCTACTCTCAAACTCTAGTGCGGTGGGCCCTTTAGTAAAGTTCCTGACTGTCTTTAGTGTCAGAATCATTGTTTCTTTCACAGTCTAAGCTGAAGCCTTTGGGACAGAGTTATAGAAAAGTTCTTGACCAAGATTCAAGACACATGATTTGTGGGGTACATGTGGATAGTAGTAGTAAGGCAAGAACTGTCAGCACTGTGATCTTATTGTATTAAAAAAAATTTATGATGTGAGAGAAACACTGATTCTTCGGTTGACTCTCGCATGTGCCCCAACCTGCTAAACTCACAACCCAGGCATGTGCTCTGACAGGGACTGAACCAGCGACCTCTGCGGGTGGATGCCCGACCAACTGAGCCACATGGGTCAGGGTTGGGCACTGTGGTTTTAAAACAGGAAACACCAAAGCAATAACAATTTCTCTTTGCTTTAACTCTTACGTTGGTAAACAAAGATGTTGAACTAGAAGATACTGGGTCCCCAGGATTCTCTATGTCTGCTTTTTTTATGGGGTTCTAAAACTTCATGGAAAATTCCAGGGCTGTTGTTACTGTTGCTTCTTCAACATTTTATTATGGAAAACTTATAAAAGTAGAGAGAATGACTTCTCAGGACTCATTACTCAGCTTCCCTGTTTATCAACACTTGGCCAATTTTCTTTTACCTGTAGCTCATGCCCTTTTTCCCACCTTTATTATTTGGTAGCAAATCTCTTAGACTGCATCATTTTATTTCAACATTATTTCAAAAAGATAAAGGCTTTTAAGATCATAGCCACAATGCCACCATCTCAACTAAAAATACATAAACAAGAAATAATTCTGTAAAATCATTAAGTCAGTGCAGGTTTTTCAGCTACAATTAAAAATTTGTCCAGAGCCAGGCTAGAATTCTCATACATTTGCCATAACAACTGAGAAATAAATATGAAGAATAATGTTAGTATGCCTCAATTAGCAACTAAGAAGAAAATACCAAATAAAAATAATTTGTGGTGTGTACATATGTCTAAAAAAGGTGATTTACACTGAAATGTAATCAATTTTTGACATTTGTGAGTATATAGAAATTGAGATCATAAAAGGAAATCACTAAGTGACATTACTTACTTTTTTCTGTATTACTGAATATGAGACTCATCTTGGGATATTCATATAACAAATAAAACGCATGAATGTCTATGTTACTCTTATTCAAAAGAGTTTGAATTGTGTTATAGAAAAAAACAGAATTATATCAAATTTAAGCCTACTTTTTAAAAAGCAAAGCTTTAAATTTTACAGTATAATTTGGATTTTTAAATAAAAAATTTAAAAATGTACATGCTCTCTACATCTCCTTAATATATAAAGCATGCCCCAAACTAATTTAGAATTCTCAGATGAGAAACAATTTTTTTCTTTTGCTTTTAAATTCTTCATAAATGCTCTAAAACACAAATAAACCTATGATAAGACATAAAAGAATAAAAATTCTTGCATGGTATCTCTGTTAATATCATAAATAAAATAACTTTTTGCTTACATGACACTTGAGGTACATTTTTTATTTTTGAAATAAGAATCAAAAGCACATCTCACATCTCTTGAAATAAATGTTATCCAGTGGTTTGGAGTGAAAGCTCTAGCCACACACACAGGGTGGGCAGAACTGCTTTCACTTGGTGCCTTGTCTTGAGGCTGGTGGAAACTGTCACTGCATTGAGTATAAAAATGTTATTTTGTACGCTCATGGCACAATATTCTTTCTAGGATGACTTATGGATATTCTTCTAATTTTAGTGTCAGAAATACTTTTTTGCATCTCTCAAGCAATTGCTTTCTACATTTTATTATTAATTTTTAATATTATGGTCCCTGTGACTTTTCTACTCCGTCCACTGACATCACTGAATGGAGAAATCGCGTTTCAGGGTCAGTACTGGGATGGGTGTAAGGGCTTTGCCTTCTACTCTGGGTACTAAGTTCACTTCTGGTGCCACATAACTTACTCTCCTGTTCCTAGTTTCATTTCCTTGTATTCTCTGAAGCTGTTCGTTTCTGAATAAAAGAATTCTATTAATTTGTTTCATAAATTGTGAGTAGCACTACATCTTTTCTAGAGAAAATTGAAGCATAAATAAATGTTTAACATAACTTTTCATGGGAACACGGTGAATAATGCCCACTATTATAATCAAATGGACCTTAAAAATAAGCAGTTTCAGGTCAGTAGCCATTTAACTGAATTTCCTAAAACTCAAGTTTAGGTCTGATTCATTTAAAACACACCTACTCCATTTTGTCCCTTGGATAATAAAATTATATAATAGATTTCTTTTTTTTCTTCTTCAGATATCGGGTGGATATCAAGTTAAAAGTCTGTGTGTGATCTGTTATGCCTAGTAACACTACACACTTATGTCATTTATAATCTCTGTCCATTTTCAAATCTAATTTAATACAGTATGTCTAAAATTTTATTAAGGAGCAGCTTTCAGAACTGTGCTAAAAACAAACAAACAAAAAAACCCCAAAACAAAAAATGCAAAGACAAATGCAAATTTATAATGAACACAACCTTCCTCTATTTTTCCCCCTTAGGACACCTTACATTAACAATTCTTAGAATCATTTAAAACAGTGTTATGACCCCTGACCAGCAATGGTTCAGATTCAATTTCGGGCCAGGGCACATGCCTGGGTCACAGGCCAGCTTCCTGGTTGGGGTGCATGCAAGAGGCAACTGCCTGGTCCCCAACTGGGGCACAGGCAAGAGGCAGCTAATGGATGTTCCTCTCCTCTCTTTCTCCCTCCCTCCCCCTCTCTCTATAAATAAATAAATAAAATATTTAAAAACAGCTTTATGAGGTATATTTTACATACCATGAAATTCACCCATTTATACAGTCATGCCACCATCAAACACAACCAAGTTTTAGAACACCTCCATCACCTCCTCACCCTCCTTTGGAGCCAAGCCCTGCTCCTACCCCTGGTCCTAGAAACTGTTAATTTACTTCTGTCTCCATAATTTTGTCTTTTTTTACAAATGTCACATAAATAAAATCATATAGTCTTTTGTTTCTGGCTTCTTTAACTTAGCATATTTTGAGATTTGTTTATTTTGTGATGTATATTAGAAGTGTGTTCCTTTTTAAAAAATTTCACTTCATTTTATTGTGCTTCACAGATATTGCAGTTTTTTTTAATTGAAGGCAAGACTCTCCACCACCAAAAGGATTATGACTTGCTTTATTTCAATACTTGCTTTATTATAATGGTCTGGAACCAAACCAGGTATGCCTGTACTAAATTTGATGTAATCCTTCATTAATATCACTCTAAAGCATATAGCTTTTCCTAAGCCTCACCCACCAATAGAGTCAAATGATTAGTCAAAAGATTTTCAAGTCTTCCAAACTGGCACAAAGATACTAGTTTTATACAAGGCAGTGAAGGGGAAGTTAAAATTAACTACAGGAAATTCTTTTTTTGGACAAAGTTGAAAAGAAGTATGAATATATCAATATTGATTTAATTTGAGACATTTGATGGCAACTCTATGTGGTGATTAAAAAAAGATAAAATATGTCATTCAGCAGTGATTAAAAAATCTATAGATACAAGAAAATAATACTTTTAGGAGATAAAAAACAGAGCTGGATATTCAATATGTATATATTCCAACTTCAAATTTAAAATCATATTGTCAGTCATCCAAAGCAGCTCAAATTTAAAGTTTATGCTATGAAAACGTACAAATATTTTCTGTAAAGAACTGAAAAAAAAACAATGCACTACTATACTGTTTAGCTTTCTAAACTACCTTAACCTACAGTTAACAAGCAACAGGTTTGAGAGTCTAAGGTCAACCTACCTTAGGTAGAAATTCCACCAAGAAAAGCTTAAGTTTTAAAGTACACAAACAAATTTTAAAGTAAATCATAGCATCTTCTCTTTATATATAATTTAGCAAAAACTTAATTAAGTGTCCAAATACATTGCTACTGGCTTTAGATCTTCCAATAAATGCACTGTTCTGTCATTGGTTTGAATGAATAGAAGCATGGTAAAACAAAAACCAATTACTTTTAAAACACACAATCCTCTTAGATTGAAATGGAGGGCTCAGAAATCGAACTCCCAACTCCCTTTAAAGAAAACAAGAGCTAAATCTGTTTCTGATTTGAATAGAGATTCTGTTTTTCAACCCCCCTCCCCCAATTACTGGAAAATATGAGGTAAATTACACATGAATCACAAACTGAGTGGAAAAATTATAACTGATACATAAATAAGGATTTACTTAGAAAAAGGTTCATGGGAGTGATATTTTAAATCAAGGTTTCAAATACAAAAGGTGTTTTATGTTGCTTCATCACCCTTTCACATGCTCCTTATTCTACAGTTACAGATTTGGCAAGATTGGGGGAAATCAGCGTCATAGCCTCTCAGCCAGCAACTGTAAGGGGATCATGCTAAGAATGCCCTGCAAGAAGCCCACTGAGTGGGGCACCTGATTGTTCCTTTTGTGTCCTTAATGGTCTTGGTATCTTCCTTATCACAAATCACCATTGGGTGTCCCTTCCTATCAACCACCTGATGAAGAGCATTCTGGTACTTGGTGTAAGTGTGATCTCTCATGATTGTCATGATGACAGGCATTAACTTATCCACTAAAACCAAAGGCCGTGTTTCAGTTCACCAGTAGAATGCCTTCAGAGTGCATGTAAGTGATTTCTTTGACTTTTAGTATCCCTTAAAGACAAGTAGCATAATAATAGCCATGTCCCATTATCAAGACTAACTTCTGATCATAAAGTGCTGTTGCCAGTTTCTGAATTTCATTATTCATGTTTAGTACAGTGGTCCCTCTCTATATTGCAGTTCACTTATCGTGACCTCACTGTATCACGGGATTTTACAAAATATTATAATTAAGTATTTATTGCGGATTTTTCACTATATCGCGGGATTTGGGGGTACTGTATATGTGTGTTGTTAAAGTTACATAGGTTTAAGAGTGTAGAATATGTTTAAGAACATAAGTAGTGTTTATAAAGTGTGGAAAAGGTTAATAAGGAAGTGGGAAAGGTTATAAAGGGGCTGGGAATGGTTTATAAGTGTGTGGGAAGGGTTTATAAAGCCTTAAAATGTATATAAATACTAAAATAAATGTAAGGTTCTTACTTCATGGATTTTCACCTATCGCGGGGGCGGTTCTAGAACGTAATACCCACGATAAGCGAGGGAATACTGTACCTACCATGGGGTCCCTATAAGAATGTCAACTGATTTTTCAAAAGAAACTTTGCAGGCAAGAAGGGACTGGCAGAAAATATTCAAGGTGATGAAAAACAAGGGCATATAACCAAGATTAGTGTATCCAGAAGAGCTATCATTCAGAATGGGAAGGCAGAGAAAGAGCTTCCCAGACAAGGTAAAGCTGAAGGAGTTCATCATCACCAAGCCATTATTATATGAAATGCTAAAGGAGCTTATTTAAGAAAAAGAAGATCAAAACTATGAACATTAAAGTGAAAACAATATCACAACTGTCAACAACAGAAGCTAGGGAATGGAAACAAACGCAAACTAAGCAGACAACCAGAATGGGAACAGAATCATGGGTAGGGGGAGCAAGTGGAGGGGTGTCAGCTGTGGTGGGGGAGGGAGGGAAATGGTGCAGGAATGAAGAAGCGTAGTAGCAGGGTGCGAAATGGACAGGGGAATGTTGAAAAGAGCTTTATGCGTGACCCATGGACATGTACTAAGGGGAAGGGACTGCCAGAGTGAGGGGGGTTGCTGGGTGAAGGGGAGCAAAGGGAAAAGAAATTGAGACAACTGTAACAGCATAATAAATAAAATATACAAAAGAAAAAGAAAAAAGAAAAACATTATTTGGTTAAACAGGAACGTAAAACAATATGTTTTAGAAATACATTCAATAAAGTTTAAAATATTTTATGTTCTTAACTTTTTTAAAAAAGTAATTCCGCCATAGGAAAATTCATATGCAATAATACATTCTTTTTCCTTTATGGATTATAGATTTAAGGGGATGATAATAGTGTTCGTGGAAAATCCATGTCTATTAATGTATTGCTTCATGATCATACTTTAGGATATAGAAAACAGAACAGATTATGAAACACGAATAATAGTGAAACGGCTGAGTGTTGGGAGTCTTCACATTGGTGCTAATGCCATGCCCTAGAGCTAGACCAGCCGCAGCTCTGTATGAGCTTCATGATCATCCTGGAGAATGATGATGTCGCGGTCTAGCCTAGGACCCTACCCACCTCAGGACATTGGCTTTAAGTTCCAAAAGAAACACCACCTGTCCCTGAGTGGAGGCTGTGGGTAGTTTCTCTTTCATTTACTCAGTAAGCATTGATCTGACAAGCATAGTAGGAAGCAGCCTTTGGAGGGTTTTATTCTAGTAGAGAGAGCAGGCTTCACAAAGAACCACAGCAATGGGGGAAGAAAATAAAGAACCAGTGGAACTTAGATGAGATCAGTAGCTGAAAGACCAGCGTCCCCTTCAGGCAGGAGTCACTGAACTGAGCCTGGAATTTCAGGAGGACTTGTACAGAAGTGCAGAGATGTGAGAGGAAAGCACTCCAGAAAAGGGAGAAGGCTGAACTCAAGTGGGAGATGGGAAAATGCTGGGCCAATGTGAGAGTCAACAGACACTTAACGAAGTACTAATGGATGGTATTAATAAGAGCACTGGGTTAAATGGAGGCAATTTAAATTATACTTGTTCATTTAAATTATACTTGGTGTCTTCAACTAAAAAGAGTATACATTCATTGTAAAAAGTTCAGAGAATTCAGGAGGACAGAAAACAAACGTGAAATCCTTCCCTTCCCTGGTCCCAGCAGTTTATCGCGTGCCCTTCAGGCCCTCTCCCTATTCACAGACAAGCATCTATGACCATAGATAATAGTAGACAAGTAGAGTAATGCTGTCTATATTATTCTGCAGCCTCCTGGGGACTTAACCTCACTTGCCAGCACATCTCCAGATCTAGTATATTTTCTTTTTTTTAATTGATTTTAGAGAGAGAGGAAGAGAGTGAGGAGAAAGAGAGAGAGAGAGAGAGAGAGAGCAGGAGAGACAAACCGATTTATTGTTCCACTTATTTATGCATTCATTGGTTGCTTCTTGTATGTGCCCTGACTGGGGATTGAACCCGCAATCCTGGAGTAGTCGGACAATACTCTAACCAACTGAATTACCCGGCCAGGGCTAATATATTTTCTTTCCGTGCAGATTTCTTTTTATTATTATTAAGGATACTTCCCTATGGCTTTATTTCTTTTTAATGTAGAGGTATTGGTTTTATTTTTAACTGGGAAGTTATAAATAATAAAGGCGATCTCATGAATAAGGATTTAATACAGCACCATGAACCCTTACAATGCCTTTATACATCATTTATTTTTAAAATGTCTGCACCAGAGTTTTGCAACCCCGATTTGCAAAAAGTGTTTGTTCCGTGTTTGAGAGTAGATTTAGCCTTGTTAGGTTGGAAGCTGCTAGTGATGACAACAGTCTCCTTCAGTGTGTGAAGCACATCCTTAACAATAGTTTTCCCATGTCACCTACTGGGTAAAAAATTCCCAGCTGTGTTAAAAGAGAGGCACGACAACTCAATGCTGTGTGGCGGTGACTGGTTCCTGGAAGGTCTTGACTCCCGTGGGCACAGTCCAGCATGGCTCCATCCGGTGCCCATGCAATGGGCCTTGCCTGCCTTCCCACGCCCTAGCCTCAGTGCTTTCCTCCTGCATCACTGATTCAGCAGGGAATCAGAAACAGCTCCTTCCAGGCCTAAGTAGAAATGCGTGCTGTGAATCTTTCAACAACTGCACGGCTCAAGGAGCACTAATAATCACAGTCGGGAGCACAGTCAGACTGCTCTTAGCTGCCCATCTTAGTTTCTGCACTGGAGGTACCACTAAGGTACAAGAACACAACATTGTGAGTGTGTAGACTGAACAAGAGCACATGGACTGGAGAGAGCTCAGCTGAATCCTAGGTGCCTCAGGCACTTGAGTTTTAATGCACCTGTGGACTTCATGCAGAGCAGAGAACTGCTATGATGCTCTTTTAATTGTTTACCCTTTGATTTGAACACAATATCAAACTTAGAAAAGTTTCAAGAATGAGAAGAATACAAAGAAGTCTTAGATACCCATCACCCAGGTTCACCTCTTGTTAACATTTCCCCTATTTGCCTTATCGTTTGCATTCTCTCTGCAGATAGAAAGAACAGCTATAGATAGAGGAATTTTTTCTTAATCATTTTAGAATTAGCTGTAGACATCATGGCCCCTGAGAGGATTCTGTATGTTCTTAAGAATAAGGATATTCTGTTACATAAATAACCGAGGTATAGTTAGCAGCTGCAGTAAGTTTAATATTAATACAATAAATACATTAATTTGCCATCTGTATTTCAGTTTTATCAGGTGAGCCAATTACTTCTTTTTTAGCAATTTTTTTGCCCTCCAGCATAAGATCCAGTCTAGAGTCTGGTATCTCTTTAGTTTCCCTTCACTTAGAATATTTCCACAGTCTTTTGCTTATTTTTGTAACATTGCCGTTTTTGAAGAATAGTTCCCACCCCCCTCTTTTTAAAATTTATTTTACTTTTTTTTTTTTAATTTCCTGGAGACCACTCTAGGTTTAAACAACAGGTTTATTTGAGGAAAAAGGGAGAAAGGGGTGGGGGTGGAGCAAGGGAAGGAGGAATGGAGACTCCTGGTCCACTTCCCCAGGGCCCATCAGAACAAGGAGCAGGGCGCAAAAGGAAAGGGGAAAGAGGAAGGGGGAGGAGGGAAGGAAGAGGAAGTGGAGACTCCTGGTCACCCACGCAGGCCTGTAGGAATTGCCTCACTTTTTAAAATTTTATTTTAGGTTTTCCTGATGTTTCATCCTGATTTAAGTTCAGGTTATGCCCCCCTGGCCAGAATCCTACATTGGTGAGGTGTGTCTTTCGCTGGGTCTGCATCTGATAGCGGACAATGTCCCGCCCCTCCCCTTTTGATGGTGCTCATTTTGATTACCCCAATTGTAGTCTAGTTCCGCCACTTTGTGGTTATTATTTTTTACTTTGTAATTAATAAGCAGTCGGTGGGCAGACCATGCAGATAGCCTGTTCCTCACGAAAATATTCCCCTAGATTTAACCTCCATTGCTGAATCTTGCCTGACCCAAAACTTCACTATGCAAGTTGCAAATACTCATTCTCTCTTTGCAGGATTCCTTCCCACATGTGCTTGTTGCCAGGTGGCAGGTTCCCTTCCTTCTCCCCCTCTTTATTTATTTACCTATTTGTTATTGGCATTGACATATGATATTCCTATATTTTTTCAGTGGTATAGAACTCATTACCATACTTAATGTTTTGGTGCTCCACTCATCCCAGATTTCACCAGATGTGAGCCCCTCACTCTGGCTCTTGTGTTCTTGTTACATGCCCCTAAGACTTTTAAAGCACTTCCTTACTTTCTGGCATTACAATGTTCCAGGTTTATCCTGTAGCTACGCTGCTCCCACCCTGCAATCACCCATTTCTCTGAGGAGCCCTGGTTCCATTTGACATAAAAAATAGCAAAGACCAAGATCTGGGCACTAGGTGTGTTCTCTGCTACTGGAGTGTCTTAATTTCTTGACCTTTTCAACAGACAGAACTAAGAAACATATGCATTTATATACACATACATACACATGCATACAAATATACATACATATGTGTGTGCACATATTTATGAACATACACATACATATTTTAGAAATCATGAGTCTATACTGTCCCTGGCTGGTTTGGCTCAGTGGATTGAGCGTCGGCCTGCGAGCTAAGTGTCGCTGGTTCGATCTTCCAGTCAGGGCACATCAGAGAAGGGAAAACTCTGACTCCAAAAAACCTCCGCTGCCTTGCGGCATACCTCTTCAGGGGAAAGGCTAGGAGAGTAAACCCCGACAGAAAATCCGGAGCCGGAGTCCCTAAGGCGGTTTGACGTTGTAGTCAACACCGGCAACTCCTGCGGCGCACCTGAAGCCAAGCTGTATTGACTCCTCTTTCCCTTGGACCCTTCAGCTGCGAAGAGAGGGGGGGTCTGCTGCATGGGCAACAGCAGACCCTCCATATCACCCTGCCCAGGCTCTGTAGCTTCAGCTTCACTGGAGAGGACACTCCAGCATCATCGCAAGATGTCGATTCAACACGGGAGGAGACAGATACCGTGTCACTCCCGAGTCGGACTGCACAGCCATTCTCGGCAGTGCAGATAGACTCTTAAGAAGCTACACCATCGTCTCTCGAGACGGACGGCTGCCGCCGCCGCCGCCGACGATACCAGTCACTATAATTCCAGTCCATCCCTACAGGCTTTTTCTTGCCCTCTGTATTTGCATGTCCCTTCTTCCTCTCCGAAAATCCTGGCTCTAATGTATCTAAGATGGTTTGGGATTTCTCTGCAATCAGAGACCCCCTATTGAACATCAATCTTTAATTTGTCTATAGCGTAAATCCACCAAATGGTTCCTACTTAATGACAAATATAAATAAATTATGTAACAGCAAATGTAGACAAATATAGGCTCTATGTCCCTCGTTCTTTGTTGGCAGCCTTGCCATTTTTAGGAAGAGCCATTCCAACTTTGACAAAGGCATAGTTCCCACCTGTGATAAAACAATTTTAGTTTCTGTTGAATTTCATATACAATTTAACATTCTATTTATTATAAAGAATACTGTTGCTTTAAACTCTATAACTAAACTCTGTAACTGGTTCTAAAAGGAACCAGTTTCTAAGGCAACTGTGCAAAGGATTAACTAAGTCATCAGTTATATGCAGATTAATCTGCCTAACTGAGTTAGAAGAGAGACTGGCTTGTTTGATTTTTCCTTTTGAAATTAGTGGAAGAGAAAATAGTGTGGGTTTTGTTGTTGTTGTTGTTTGTTTTGTTTTGCTTTTAATCTGTAAGAGCCTTAGAGTTTCTTCTGGAAGGGGCATGTGCAAGCTTCAGACCAACAGCCTTATCTGCAAAATTAGATAATAATGTGCATCTTGTAGCTGTGGTGATGATCAATGAGATGATGAAAATAAGGACCTTTTAGTGTCTTAAAATTAAGATGAAGGGTGGCTTACAAAGGTTACCATAAATTTCTCTAGGAAAAGAAATAATACTTTTTCTCTGAGTGGACACACACACACACACGCACGCACGCACGCACGCACACCCTTCTGTGTGCTTTTACTGTTGTCTCTATAGAAGTCAGAGAACTTGATTGCATTTACTTGATTGCTTGTTTGTCCTTCTTTACTAGAACTTTACTTGAGATCAAGGACGATGTCTAATTCATTCTTGTAATCTCAAGGCTCTGTAAACAAGAGGGTACGGTATTCAAAAAATGCTTTATGGAAAAAGCACTGATTTGAAAACATCCTTAGATCCTTCGTTTGGGCTTTACATTGCCGCCTGCTGGTAGGGACGTATATTGCAGTAAATGTTTCTAAACAAGCAATTAGAAGTCACTTAACTGTACTCAGAGTCAAAGCAAATATCCCGAAATTACAAGAAAGAAAGATTTCTTTCTTCTGCCATTGTCATGATGAAGATTTTACATGTGAATTTTTCTTGCTTGTGTTGTGCTAAAATATGCAAAACACAATTTACCGTCTTAACCATTTTTAAGTGTACAGTTCTGTGGTGTCATTAAGCAGTACTGTACTTCCTTAATCAAATCTCCTTAATCTAATCGGACAGCCGCTTCAATCCAAGCATGACCTCTATCTACATCTCTCCTGCATGGAGTTCCTTTCATCACACATCATAAGGGCAAACATCACAAGAGCTACAAACTGGCTGGCCATGCCAATCTCAGGTCCAGGATTAATGTGAACTGCCCACAGTTCTTGTGGTCCCCACAATTACAGATTCTCTCTTCTTACAGTATTGAAGACCTATTAGGGTATCTGCTGTCTTGCCTGATTGACTAATGAAAAAGCAAACATCACCTTGAAAAACTGGTGTGTTTCTATCCAGGAAATCACTGGCTAGCTCCATGATAACAGGCTACTCAGTCAGCTCTTGAGAGCTTGCCATATTGCTACACCAGCATGATAATTGTTCCACGAGCAATAAAAACAGTTCCACAAGCAATAAAAATCAGAAACTGGGGCCTGGCTGGTGTGGCTCAGTGGATCGAGTACTGGTTTGTAAACTGAAAGATCACGGGTTTCATTCCCTTCAAGGACACATGCCTGGGTTGTGGGCCAGGTCCCTATTAGGGTGCGTGTGAGAGGCAACTGATCAACGTTTCTCTCACACATCGATGGTTCTCTCCCTCTCTTTCTCCCTCCCTTCCTCTCTTTCTAAAAATAAAAAAGAATCAGAAGCTGGCAGCTTTGGGTCTCCTTAATGTGATCCTTTGAAATTGACTCTTTCTCTCATTGTGTTCACAACTGACTCTGGCTGCTCAAAAATTTCCTTCTGCATAAATGAACTGAAGTTCCCCTTCATGATCTGCTGGAGTGCCATTTGGAGGGCTTGCACAGCTCTCCCAGGGTGATCCCCCATCCTTAGTTTAATTCAATGGATAGAAAGATAGTCATCTACCACGTCTGCTACATTATCATCTTTAAGAAAGATGACACAATTGGTGTGCTCTATTACAGCACTTGCATCAGAAGCAAAGTAATACTCCAATGCTTCTTCTTCAACAGGGAAAAAAGCAAATTGTGCCATCAGTCAGAGCACTAGGGGAGTCTCCACACACTGTTGAAGATAGCATCAGGGAGAGGTTCTTACACTGAGCACTCTGAAAGCTAGAAATATTAATAGCTAGGTCCTAAGCTACCTGGGATAGCTAGAAAGATAAATGGATACGGCCTGAGGCTCTGAAAGCTAAAAAGTGAATGGGTAGTGTCCCAGGCACACCGAAAACTAGAAGTATGAATGGATAGAGACTAGAGCCAAAAGCCAGAAAGATAATTGGATTAGGAGAAAAGCCCTGCTCTCCCTCCCTATCCCTCTACAAACCTTGGGCTGGAACAGGGAGATTGAAATGGTCTTTGAGATGGGAGTCCAGCATTCTCCCAGGTTGTGTGGCACCTAAATAAACATTTTTTCTTTTGCACCAGCACCTGCTTCATGAGTTTGGCTTTTTGTGGCAACAGGCCACCAAACCTTTTTTTTTTTTTTGGTAACAAGACAAGCTTCTTTCTTATTTTTGCCTGTTCTGTTGAGTATTGAAATTTGATCAGTAGAGAATTTATGTTTACTTTGTACACCAATCAACAGAGGGTAATCTTGTATTATGCCAACTGCTTGGCCAGGAAAATGAGCACTTTTATTAAATACAAGTGCAAAATCACCTTCCAATTGTTGGATAATTCTTTCCACCAAGGTAGTAAAACTGCTATCTTGACTTTACCAATTGTCATGCATAACAAGCTTGGCAATTGTCTTTGTGTCTTTTTCAGCTTCAAAGTCATAGCCTTTGCTTAACAAAAACTTTTTCAAATCTTTGTGGTTGGTGATGATTCCATTGTGAATAACAATAAGTTCATTATTTTTATCACAGTGCTGGGGATGGCTATTGATTAGGACAGAGTTTGTCATGTTTTGCCCAATAGATATGAGCTATTCCAAGATGTACATCAAATTTTACATCCAGATCCATATACTCTGTTGTTTGTGAACTTCTTCATCCAGTGCTTTTATTGTCCTTTCTTCTTAATGAGCTGTATTTGGCACACACTGATTTCCCAATCTTTGTCATTGCCTCCATCAACTCTCACACCAGCAGAATCATATCCTTTGTACTCCAGTCTCTGAAGGCCTTTGATTAGGGCCTCCAAGATTTCTCCTCTTGTGTTAAGGACACAGTAGTTTAAGTCAGCAAATATACTGTACATGATGTGGAAGGCAAGATCCGCAGGGCAAGTGGTGAGTGGCCGGCCAGGTCGGGAGCACACCTGAAATTGTGGGGCTATCAGAGGACTGGGGAGCCAGTTTGTTCCCCCTTTAAAAAATTGCTGAGTTCTATTCTATTGTACAGATATAGCACAATTTCTTTGTTCATTCACCAGTTAATGGACATTTGGGTTATTTCTAGTTTTTGACTGTTACGAATAGTGCTGCTAGGAATATATATGTGCCAGTTTGTATGGATTTTTATTTTCATTTCTTTTCCTAGGAGTGGGATTGCTGGGTTCAATGGTAGGTGAATGTTTAACTTTAAAAAACTGTTATATTGTTTTCCAAAGTAGTTCTTCTATTTCACATTGTCAAGGGCAATGTCTAAGGGTTCTAACTTTTCCATATCCTCACCAATACTTGGTTTGCCAGTCTTCTAAATTTTAATTACTCTTGTGGGTGTATAGTGACATCTCATTATGTTCAGTTTGCATTTCCCTAATGAGGTTGGACATCTTTTCATGTAATCATTGGCTTTTTGCATATTTTCTTTTTAAGTGTCTTGTCAAATACTTTGCCCATCAAAAAATGTGTTGTATGTCTTCTTATTGAGTTTTAATTATTAAAAAAAAATTAAATTAAAACTGACATTCAATATTACTTTATATTAGTTTCAGATGTGTAGCATAGAAGTTAGATATTTATGTAATTTACAAAGTGATCCTCTGAATAAGTCTAGTACATACCTGGCACCATACATAGTTGTTACAATATGACTGCCTGTGCTGTATTTAACATTCCTGTTGATTTTATTTTTTTGTAAGTTCAGGAGATTATTTATTTACTAATTTATTTATTTTTTTCTTCACACAAGGACATTTTTTCATTCTTTTAGAAAGAGAGGAAGGCAGAGAGAAACTGATGCAAGAGAGAAGCATCAACTGGGTGTATCCCTGAACCAGGGATTGAACCCACAACCTAGGCATGTGCCCTCACAGGGAATCAAACCTGCAATCTTTTGGTTATGGGGATGATACTCCAAACAACTGAGCCACACCAGCCAGGGCAAGACTGAGAGATTTAAAAGACTATCTAGATTCAAGTACTTTGTCAACTATAGGTTTTTCCAAATATTTTCTCCCAACTGTAGCTTGCATTTTAATTTTCTTAAGCATCTTTGGCTGAGCAAAGTTTTTATTTTTCTAACATTCATCTAATCATTTTTTTTCTTTTAGCATTTATGCTTTTTGTGTGTGTTCTTCGAGCTTCTTCCAAAAGTTTTATAGTTTTACATTTAAGTCTAAGATCCATTTTGAGTTAATTTTGGGGGGTGGTGTGAGGAAAAGTTTATTTCATTTTATTCCATAAGGTTATCCAACTTTGTCAGTACATTTGCTGAAAAGACTATTTCTCCATTGAATTATGTTGATACCACTGTTGAAAATGACCATACACATATGGGTCTGTTCCTGGATCCCCAATTCTGACCCACTAATCTATATGTTTGTCCTTGTGTCATAGTGTCTTGATTATTATAGTCTTAAATGAGTAATGTTAAGTGCTCCAACTTTCAACTTCATTTTGGCTGTCCTAGGTCTTTTAAATTTCCACATACATTTTGGAATTACCTTGTTGATTTCTATTTAAAAAGCCTGCTGGTGTTTTGATTGAGATTGCATTGGATCTATAGGTCACTGTGGGTAGAACTGCCATCTTAACAAATGAGCTTTCTAATCCATTAACATGATATATCTATTTACGTCTTACTTAAATTCTCTTGATAATGTTTTGCAACTTTCAGTGTATATATATTTCACATCATTTGTTAATTTTTTCTAAGTAGTTTTTTTGATGTTATTTTAAATGTACATATTTTTTTAATTTCATTTTTGTATTATTTTCATTGTTAGCACATAGAAATATAATTGATTTCTGCATTTGATCTTGTATCTTGCAACCTTGTTAATTTCACTTATTAGTTCTAGTAGCTTTCCATTCCTTCCCTTGTAGCTGTGCAGAGAAATAGTTACTTACATAGTCCTGGTCTCTCTCTGTTTCTCTCCCAAAAGTATGACCCCTTGAGGCCTGGGCCAGACTCAGAATTCCCTGTGGTTCCAAAGTGCAGTCTTCAAAGGGAGCTTCACTGCCACGCTGGTAAGGTTTCATGGTTTTTGCCACTCTTATACTTTTTTTGAAGATACTAAAAGATTTATCTAGAGATCCTTTTATTTCTAAATTATAATCTCACAAAACTGTGGTAAGTATAAAGTTTTAATAATCAGATCCATAAACCATAATAGAGAATTAAATAAATCTACCCAATAGTGTTGGGAACATAATTTTCCTAAAGTATTATTTTTCAAAAACATTAATTTCTTAACTTTTGATTTTCCCTTTCACAATACTCCCACTCTTAAACCCAAGATTCTTTCTATAAAACCCTGATCCTCTGAGAAAACCGTGCACTTAGAGCATGCCAAAGAGACTTACAAGAGAAACTTATTTGTGTGGGAACAGAAATAAAATAATTAGGTATTTTCATTAGGGACTCAAAGGATCACGACTTTATTCTTTGCTTCCAGACATGGCTCCATCAAGTTACCTAATAAAAATTCTCTCTGGAACATCAAGCTTGAATTACATAACATTTTAAGGTATTATTCTTGGTCTTCTTAGTCACTCTGACTCCTTTTTGTTCTATGTGCTGTGAGGTAAAATGGAGAGAGGAGCCCCTCTTTTGGGGAATAAGGTTAGATTGAAAGCAAATGTCTTTAGAAGTGAGTTTGCTATACTGACAATGGCATATTTCTTTGGGAAAATTTTAGTATAATAAATAATAAAGGTGTCTAAGAGGAGTTATAAAATAATACTTATGGTTTGAGCATGGATGTTGGTATTTGAGTGCTGGAGCTCAAATCCTAGCTGGGGAAATCTGACTGCTGAGATTCAGTTTCCTCCTTTGCTCCTATAAAATGTAAGCTCCGTGAGGAGCTTTGTCTTTTCTGTCTGCTTCTGTATCCACAGCATCTAGAATTATGCCTAGCAGATAAACATTCAATGGCTGCTTTTGGGTTGGATGGATTCTGTGAATGGATGGGAAGCTTCAAGGAAGAGAACCCCAGAGCTCTGCTTTAGGAACATGAATGCGGGTTAAAAACATAAACCACTAATGCAGTGAGACCAGTCTGAAGGACAATGTGATGAGACATGTTTTGGAAGAGATGACAAATTAAATTTAGATAAATTGGGTGACTGGTGGGATGATCAGGGACATATGTGGGAGGGAGTTACAGATGGAGGACTGGAATTCAGTTCAGAGCTGAAGTGAGATTGGATGAATTTTGGGAAGAATTGATAAGAGGTTGCTGATTAAAGTCACAGTGCTGAATGAACTTACCAAAGGAGAGAGGTAGTGAAAAAAGCAAAGGAGAATGACAAGGATGGGACCATACAGAGCAACTAAATCTGGGGGAGTAGAAGGATAGAGAAAGGAGAGGAGAGAGAGGAGAAAAAATAAAAATGTACAGTGAAATGACGATCAAGGAGTACATGTGGGGGCAGGGGCAATAGCAGAGGTGGAATTGAACCATATCATTGAGGTGCAAATAGAATCCATGAGTAACAAAGAGGTGGATAGAAAAGGTCCTTTGAACAAGTTCAGTTATTGCAATAAGAACTAAAAGCAATTTCTAGGGGCTATCCATGACACAAGAAAACTCATAAACAGAATGGTTTCAGTTTTTACTCTCTCAATTAATCTTTTAGGGCCAAATAATACAATCAGTGGGCAGGAATAGGATTTTAGGGGAAAGCTTGTAAGAAGCATGGTTTTTATTTTTTCAGTTTTTTGCTAACTTCACTCTAAATATCAAGGAAATGACATTTTCTTGGCAAGTGATCTACCAGGAGGGAATAAATTAAGGCATCTGACAGATTAAAGGAAGAAAAAATATTTTTCTTGTAATCTTTAGCCAAAACCCAACTTTCTTCTGAGCACAACGAAAGCATTCCTAAACTTTCAGGGAAATGGGTAACCAAATTCATATTTGAAAAACCTTTGAAAACATAAAACCTATATATGATGGTTATGTATTGCATGCTTACTGCTATCATTGTTCTAAGGACCTGCCTGAGATCACTTATCTGAGCAATATCTCCTTCTTCTCTGCCATGGAGCACCTTCCTCAAAAAAGCCTGCTACTTAAAGATGGTGGAGAAGGGTAATTCCAGCACTTCCCTTGGATGTCTAGTGGACGTCTTAAACTCAACATGGCCAGAGATGAGCTCCTGATCCCTCCAAACCTGTCCTAATCTACAGCTTCCACATTTCTGCTGATGGCAACTTTGTTTTTCCAGTTGTTCAGACCAAGCCATGAAGCCATGTTAACACTTCTTTTTCTCACAGGACACATCTAATCCATCAGAATGACTCCACTGTCAAACTGTATCCAGAGTTGACTATCTCACCACCTGCATGTTCTCACATCACCTAGATTACTGCAACAACCTCCTAACCTGTCTCCCTGCTTCCACCCTTCAGCACTTCTGGATCTGTAGCCAAGATGGTGCTTCTATAGTACAGGGCAGTTCAGGCTCCTCCAGTGCTCAACACCTCATATGGGCCCTATTCATTCAGAGTCCCTAAAATGACTACAAGTCCCTATTTCTTTGGTGCCCCTCTTGCATGACCTCCCTAGCATCATGCCATCATTCTCCTCTTGCTCATTGCTCTAGCCACGCTGGCCTCCTGCTGTTCCCTGAACTGGAGGTGTGCTCCCACCTGAAGCAGTACCTTAACACTGCTGTTCCAGCTGGCTGGACATCTATCCAGATCCTGCTTTGCTCACTTCAGGGCTCTCCTTAAACCCCCCTTCTCAATGAGACCCTCTCTGGCCAGCCTCTGTAACACTGCAGTCCTCCATCCCAGGCCCCTCGGCCTGTCCTGGTTGTCTTGTCTCTACAATGCTTAGCACTTCCTAAAATATTCTGTATTTAATTTATTCATTATGTTATATACATTCCCTGTATTCCTTGCTAGATTGTAGGCCTCATGAGGGCAGAGATCTTCACGTTTTGTTCCCTGATGTATATCAAGCACTAAATATAGTCCTTGACATATACTAAAAGATCAATCAATGTATGTTTCACGAGTGAGTGGATGAATAAACTTTCTTAGGAAGTCCTCTTTTCTGATGCTACCTTCTACCTACTTTGTTGCCCACGTTCACCTCCACACCAAAAGTTTATGCTCATTAACAGAATTGAAAAATTCATATACAGTATTTGTCAGCAATTTTGAATCAATAGGAAGCTGGTTTGTGTCTACATGTGGGTTTTATATTTGGATGTTTAAAGGCATGTTTGTCTTGGTTCTACTCCATGAATATTTTAAAATGTGGCTTTTCTGGAATCCAAGAACACCATTATCTTCAGAAAGTCAGAAATAACTCATGTTTTTGATAATGTATTGACTTGCACATGTAAAAGAGCTTCCCGGTTTGATAGACTGGAGCTGAGACAAACATCTCCCAGATAAGAGATGAACTTTGCCTGCCACATCACTGCGCCCTGGCCAGTCTAACCTTCCTGGCCCTTCCTTGGTATGACTTGTGACGTCACTACTGTTGTTTATGCAGCTTCCTGTGTTCCCTGAATATTTTTAAAAAGATCTTATTGATTTATTTTTAGAGAGAGGGGAAGGGAGGGAGAAAGAGAGGGAAAGAAAGATCAATGTGTGAGAGAAACATCCATCGGTTGTCTCTCCTATGTGCCCTGACAGGGGACTGAACTCACAACTCAGGCATGTGCCTGACTGGAACTTGAACTGGTGACCCCTCACTTTGTGAGCTGATGTTCAACCATCTGTGCCACTCAGGTCAGGGTGCTCCCTGAGTATTTTAATTCATGTCCATGTGATTTGGCAAAGTATAAATTCTACTGGGGTCTGTGGCCTGAGGGACATTCTACTGAGGCAGTGACTTAGGATTTATGCCTCTCCTTCCCTCACCAAAGGCTGTTTCTCTACAACACCTCCCCAGAATATCCATCAAGAGCCCTTCAATTCCTAATTATGGCTGATAATACAAGAATAATAAGCAACACACATATTCAGTTATCCCCTCAGTTTATACTTCCATGCAGCCAATCACATTACCCCTACATGATCCTTAAATAATCAGCCTCACTGAAGGGTTTGATTGGACACCTGCTGTTCATCATTTCATCCATCCATCCATCCATCCACCTACCTATCATGTATCTACTATGTAGATATTTATATTTGAAATAAATATATGGAGATAAGGGTGTACACACACACACACACACACACATATTTATTGTAATAGTTGTTAAGGCTATTGATCCACAAGGGGAAAATCAAAACATGGGCTATTGGATTTGATTTTCAAAATAAAGCAAATAATAATAATGATAATAATGATATGCCAGTTTATTCTTGTATTATTTATTAATTTTTGTACTATTTTCCATACGAACTATAAACCTACTTTTGCCCCACCCTGTACCTTTCTTGTAAAAAAATGTAATTTACTCATTTAGGTTATAATATTTATGCTAGTGCTGTGTGATTAACTCACTATCTTTTTTTCTCTCTCTCTCCAGCTCTATGTAATGACATTAGTTCACAGCTGGTCCAAAAGGCTGAGACTTTGTGTTTTGCCTTTCTTCATGTGGGCCTGTCTGCAAGAAATATGTATCAGATTCTGACAACATCATTTGTAAACTCAACCGAAAGCTTGTGTCTTTGACCACATTGTTCAAAAGAGTTGTGAAGGATACTTGTCGGCAGCCGTCCGTCTGGAGAGACGATGGTGTAGCTTCTTAAGAGTCTATCTGCACCGCCGAGAATGGCTGTGCAGTCCGACTCGGGAGTGACACGGTATCTGTCTCCTCCCGTGTTGAATCGACATCTTGCGATGACGCTGGAGTGTCCTCTCCAGTGAAGCTGAAGCTACAGAGCCTGGGCAGGGTGATATGGAGGGTCTGCTGTTGCCCATGCAGCAGACCCCCCCTCTCTTCGCAGCTGAAGGGTCCAAGGGAAAGACGGAGTCAATACAGCTTGGCTTCAGGTGCGCCGCAGGAGTTGCCGGTGTTGACTACAACGTCAAACCGCCTTAGGGACTCCGGCTCCGGATTTTCTGTCGGGGTTTACTCCCTTAGCCTTTCCCCTGAAGAGGTATGCCGCAAGGCAGCGGAGGTTTTTTGGAGTCAGAGTTTTCCTTCTCTGATGTGCCCTGACTGGAAGATCGAACCAGCGACACTTAGCTCGCAGGCCGACGCTCAATCCACTGAGCTAAACCAGCCAGGGTTAAGGACAAGTAGATTATACTCAAAAGGCTTAATCGGATGGTCCTCTTAAGGTTTAATGAGCTTAAGGTCTTAATGAGCTTAAGTATTAGTGAGCCTAAGGCATTAATAACTTTAAGGAGTTAATGAGCTTAAAGGATTTAAGGCACGTGATCGGGGCGTGATCAGTGCGTGCTGGGCACGTGATCGGGGCACGATGTGCACGTGATCGGGGCGTGATCAGTGCGTGCTGGGCACGTGATCGGGGCGTGATCAGTGCATGCCGGGCACATGATCGGGCGTGATGCGCACGTGATTGGGGCGTGATCAGTGCGTGCCGGGCACGTGATCGGGCGTGATCAGTTCGTGCCAGGCACGTGATCAGGGCGTGGTCAGCACGTGATGGGGCGTGATCGGGGCGTGATGCTGTTACAGAACCCCTGGGCTGCTCCAGTTGAAAACAAACCCATGGGCTCTTTAGTTAGGGGCCCGATTGCCCGCCGCCAAAATTATAACTCTCAATACCAGAGTTTGGTGAAAAGAAAAAGAATTGTTTATTTAACAGTTATATAGATTTAGTTACTTGCGGATTTCTGTTGTTAAGTCTTACGCTCTTTAAAATACCCACAAACACATATCCTTGCCTCCCCCCTTCCAAACCAGGCTAGTTTTGGGAAAGTCAGAGAAACCGTTTCCCTACTTTCCAAACACAGTTCAGCTTTACCAGCAGCTGCCAATCATTCAATCTGATTGGGGAGGTCCTTTCTGTGCTGTGGTGCCCTCCAGCTCTCAATGCAGAACCACCTGGATTCTCAGCCTCCTTGCAAACTGTCTTCTTCCTGCAAACTGCACGGATCTCCCTTCCTTCTCAAAACCGCATGGCGAGAGCCTCTTAAAGCAGCCTGGAGACCCCTTCTCCAAGCCACATGGAGAAGGCCCCTTCACCAAGCCACGTGGAGGGAGCACTAAATGGATACTAAATAATTCAAGAGATGAAACCTTGTATACTGAAAAGAAAACATTTTATTTTTCTTACTGCAAAGAAGAATTAAAATTAGGACAGTCCAAAAAAAGTGATATAACAATATAACTCAAAGCCTTAACAATGATGTCTCTTTAAGCAGTTCTATTAGGAATTTATCCTAACAGGAAAAGTCAGAAAGTTGCAAAATGCTACATGTCTATGCAGTATTATATATAATAGCAAAAAACTGAAAGTCTACAGTAGGCAGTTTGTTAAATGAGTAATAGGTTACCATATGATGAATACTAAGTGAAAAATGTTTCTAGTAAGTGTAAAAGGCAGGTTTTAAATCAGTAGCTACGCTAAGATCCCAATCTGATAAACAAATGGGTTCACTTGTCTGTAAGATGCTGGAAGGATATCACCAAAGGTTTGCAGTATTTATTTGGGGGGGATGGAACCATGGAAGGATTTTGTTTTCTTTCATGATACTTTTCTATATTAAACAATTTTATATCCTACAATTAAACCTGTATACTGGCATCACATTAAATGACACATTGTTGGTGCCCAGGGGATTTCTGCTTATATGCTCATCTCTAAATATGGGACATGTCTATAAAAATTTAATTAATGGGATAGAAGGAAATGGTTATTTTCCTTTAAGGCAGTAACACTCAGCTTTCAGGGGAATGCTCTGGTGGCTGTTAGCTGACCCCAGCTTTGAAGAACTTCATAGCTGGGACCTCCATTCCTGCAGGAACCAGCTGCCACCATCCCGAGTCACCTGGAGCTGATGAAATGGAATTGTTCTATTTTAATCCTAACCCATGGAGGAGACCATTTTTCCTTATGAAAGCTGTTCTCCTTACTGAAATTTAATGACATCCAAAGAACCCATCTGAAAGTCAGGTCTTCAACAGAGGCCCACTTTTCTCAGTCACAAGATCAAAGCATCAGGAACAACAGGCCAGGACAGAAGCAGCAGATTTCTGCTGTTATCCAGGTCTTGACACAGACAGGTGTCCAAGACATGCAGACAGAGGGCCCAAACATTTCACTAAGTTTCAAGGAAATGTCTGTCTACAAAATCTAAACTTTTCTTATAATGGACTTTGTATTATTTTAAGTAAAATGCCTTTCATTACAACTGCTCTTATGTCACTATCCTTAAATCTGTAGTTTAGCATGAATAACACTTGGTAAAAACGCATTATTAACAAATTGTTTTAATCTATAGTTCACTAAACATAATTTGAGAAAGTTAATTTCTTCTGAGATGGGCACAAACATTGTTTGTGTATGGCTTAAAAATGTTTTTTTAATTGAAGTAAAATTCACCTAATATAAAATGAATCATCTTAAAGTGTACAATTGTCATGAATATACTCATAATATTTAGCCACCACTTCTATTTAGTTCCAGATCATTTCACCAGTCCAAAAGAAAATCTCATGCCCATTGAACAGTAAATCTCCATTCTCCTCTCCCCACCAACACCAGGCAACCAGTGATCTGCTTTCTGTCTCCATGGATCTGTCTATTCTGTATATTTCATATAACTGGAATCATACAATACTCAGTCTATGTGCCTGGTTTCGTTCACCCAGCATGTAGGAGTACTTTATTCCTTTTTGTGGCTGAGTAATATTCCATTGTATTACATGCCACATTTTGTTTATCTCTTCATCTGTAGATGGACATTTGGATTTTTTCCACATTTTGCCTAATGTGAATAATGCTGCAGTTTACAGGTACTCGTTCAGTTACCTGCTTCCAATTATTATGGAATTGCTGTGTCATATGGTGGTTTTATGTTTAACCTTTGAGAAAACACCAAACTGTTTTCCACAGTGGCTGCACCATTTTATATTCCCACCAGCGCTAAATGAGTTTTCCAATTTCTCCATATCTTCACCAAAATTTGTGATTTTTAGTACTTTTAAGTAAAACTTTTGGTCATCCTGCTAGGTATGAAGTGGTATCTCACTGTAGTTTTGATTTGCATTTTCTCAATTGCTATGATGCTCTGCATCTTTTTATGTCCTTGTTGGCCATCTTCTACGGAGAGCTACCTATTCAAGTCCTTTGTTCATCATTAAGTTGAACTGTTTATCTCTCTGGATACTAGACCTTTAATCAGATACAAGATTTATAAATATTTCTCCCATTCTATTGATTGTCTTTTCATTTTTTGATAATGTCATTTGATGCACAGAAATTTAAAATTTTGATGAAGTCCTTTATGCTGATTTTCTCTTGTTGCTTAATCTTTTGGTTTCATATCCAAGAAATCCAAGGTCCTAAAGATTATCCCTATTTTCTTCTAAGAGTTTTATGATTTAAGTTCTTATGTTTCAGTCACTGATCCATTCTGAGTTAATATTTTTGTATGGTATGAGGGTACGTATATATTTTAGACTTAGCTCGATCTAGATTATTTCTCAAATTCACATAAATTTTTGTTGGAAAATGACATATTTCAATGCTAAATCAAGTCTGTACTACATAAACATACCTAACTTTATTAAGGAATTTTGTAGTTGCCTTCTTTCCATAAGTGGAATCTGAAGGACTTCATATAGAAGTTGTATCATCATGTCACCATGATGACAGTTTGTCAAAGATGGTCACTGTCCTCAAGTAGTTTGTAATTTTACAGATTATGTGCCCACCACAAGGCGAGATGCTGGGGAGGTAGACTGCAAGTATGAGCCACAGCCCCTGTTCTCAACAAGTTAACACTTTAGTAAGGAGACCATGGCTAAGATACACCAAATAATCAGAAAATGATAAAAGGCACTCAGTATTGAATACAATACAACTAAAGCTATGGTGCCTACTGGGAAAGCCATAGGAAGAGAAACCTGTAGGAATTTGGAAATGGGACAGAAATAGTCAATTTCAGAACAGATTGGAAAGGTTTCCCAAGGAGGTAGACTTCAACTCAAAGAATCAGCAGGACATGAAAAATGAACATGATAATAGTCAGGAGACTAAACAGATTGGCTCAACTGACTGGGAGAGGTTGATACCAGAAAGCATGGGAGTGAAGGTGATGGTGCTTTGGTGCCCTGGGGGTCTCTTTGCACACCTGGATTACTGTAGAAATGGTCATTGCAAAGCAACTTGAGCAAAAAGCTCCACAAATTCATGCTGCTCTTGCAGGTCAGGAGTCTAGGTGATTGCTATCAGCTAACTTGTTATTCTCTAATAATGTTTAACCTAAATGTATTATATGCACTAGGAGGTTGATTTCGTATGTGTACGTGCATACTATATGAGCTTAGTGTCTTAATAGTTAGATAGTGTGGAGCTGGTTAGGTTTTTTCTTTTTTTTTTCTTTCCCATTTTAAAAGATTTTATTAAGAAAAACACCCAGGAGAAAAAGAACCTCATTTATTTCAAACAAACAAGCATGATTTCTTGATAATTAACCTTCTGTTTAGAAAGCAAAAAGTCTCTATGGCTTCTCTGAGTTCCCCTCCTGCCTGGAAGGCAACAAGGGAGCGGGTTCTGCTGTGGCTACAGAATAACACTTAGTTTTCCCACTTCTGTGGCTGGCAACAAATGTACAAACAGAAAGGGAACTTAAAAATAACTGTGGCCAGTAGGTCTCTAGAGTTTCGGCATCCCTTTCATGGAAACCTTCATTAGGATCCTAGCAACAGCTTATAAATCCATGAAAGCTCCCCGCCACTGAGCTTTCCTTCACAGGTACTCAAGACATATCTTAGAGAACCTCTCCTCTCCAGATCAGGAGGTCTTGCTCTGTAAGCTCTGAGTAGTAGTTACATTTCTTTCAGTAAGTATGGAAATAGTTTTAATGGGAAAATCAACAGGCTGCAGAACACAGGATTTCATGTTATGTTAAACACCAAAGGGTCCTCAGAGATAAAAATTAAACATGTTAACATACTTATTCCACCCCAGCATGTCCCTGAACCCCACTATAGTGTAAAGAATTAAAGTGTTACAAAACTCTTGGTGATCTGCATAAACATTGAGGTCCCTCTCCAGTGTGAATGCCACACTATCATAAACAACGCCTCCACCACCACCCCAAGGACACAGTGATGTTAGTGTTGAAAGCTGGGGATCACACATGCACTAATAAGTGCCCTTGAGAATTCTGCCACAACAATGGTGTGGTAAGGTCCCAGGGAGACAAATGGCACAAGCCAGGGCTCTGGGCACTCCTACCTTACCCCACTGCACCAAGACCCAGTACTCAGCTCCTCATCGAAGGAATGGCTTGAGTGAATTATATTTAAACTATTAAAATCATTCTCCCACTTTAATTTTTACCTTGAATACATTTGATATCTCATAATTTTTTAAAAGAGCAACTTTCCTAGGATGCTGGAGAGTTCTAGAAAACTGAAGCCTGGAATTTTCTTACAATTTTCTTCTCATTTTTAATATCAATGACCTTAGCCTTTTCTTCTTCTTTTTAAAAATATATGTATTTGATTATGTATTTATATAATTGAGGAATAATTGACATGTAACATTATATTAGTTTCAAGTATACAATATATTAATTTGATACTACTTGTACATACTGCCAATGAGCCTCTCCTTCTTCAAGTACTCCTACATATTGCAAGCAATCAGATTTATGATGTACTTCAAACAAAATATTAACTTCGATACTTTTATTTTGAAACAATGCAGTGTCAGTGGGTTACAGGCTATATCTCTGTAGACTGGCATTTTATAACAAGGCCATTTTATAGCTCTGGATCTAAACTTTTCATATACCTACTCAAGTCAGATGAGCATTATCTGTATAAATAGCATGTAAAACTCTGTGTCAATCTGATAAGAGTAGAAAATCTCCTGATAAAAACGGGGATAAAAACAAAGATACAGGGAGACACAGAGATACTTTATTTTTAAAATCCACTTAGAAAAGGATATTTTTGCCTATGTTTATAAGCCATTAATACATAATTGTATCATGTGATGTGTGGGGAATCTTGTGGTCTACAATCTTCCCCATCAAATATGCTTCGCAGGTGCCATAACTTTGTATTACCTGTACATGAATTCCCCCAGGTGAGCTACGAAGCTGTGAGAAATGCTGAAAGTGGGGTGCAAACGCTCCTCAAGCAATGCTGACATGGAGGGAATTCACCACTCACAGTCTCTCACTCTGGAGAACCTTGCTGGTGCCAGAATTTTCTAACACCATTTAAAGCATCTTTTATCACCATTTACCCAGTGATACGCTGTGAAAGAACAGGCAGTTGGCCATTTTTCATGGGTTTCTCAGTTTTACCTGTGGCTAGCCTTGAGTTACTTCTTGGCCTTCTAAAGCAATCTACTAGTACTTATGCTGCTGTTGAGGGCATCACACCTAACCCTGCTCCATCTACCCCTCTGTGTTTCAGCAGGCTGGACTGGAGTGAGAGCAAAGTGCCAGAATGATCAAGGCACAGGTCCTGTTGCCCAGAGCTGGAGGACCAGCTAAAGGTGGGGCAGGTGCCTGAACTGAGACGGATCTACCCGCGGTGTTTGTGGTATCAAGTCCTCTTTATAACTAATCCTTTACACTTAGTTTATCATACACATTCTGGTTGTAGGCAATAATAATACTGTTGATGACTTTTAATGGATCAAGATTTAGTCTGAATTGTAAATACTATACAAAAGTCCATGTATTACTATGACTGCAGAGGAAAAAGGAGCTACATTTGTAAGTCAGACAATTCACACTGGTGACCATTCATGTATACTAGAAAGTTTCTGCAGTCCACTGAAACTTTTTGGCTGCAGCCTAGCTTGACTGACAAGCCACACCAGGTGTTCTGTTATTATTGCCAAACTTGAGGGCAGAGCACAAACCTCTGTGGAGCTTTTAAAATAGACGGATTCCGCAAACCTTCCCCAAGAATTCCTGAATCAAGTCTCTGAGGGCAGACTTAGGGATCTTGTTTGAAAAGCTTCCCAGATGATTTTGAAGCACAGCCTCATTTGGGAATAACACATTAATCCTACAGCTGAGAAGTTCTTAGGGCTGCTTGAGATCTTGAAGGCACAATTATGGGGATGGCTTCTGGTTTGATCAGGATTAATTTACTGAGGAAATAAAAAGGGGATTTTGCAGAAGGAAGTAGGAAATTGATAAAGTCAATGAAATCAGGTGCTAAAATCCACTTTGTGTCTTTCTTTATTATCAAGCCAATCCAATGCAGGTTGCCATAATCCTATTAAGTGGATACTCCCTAAACACACATGAAAACTTCATTTAGTAAAATTCATCAAGGCAGGTAGATCTCAAATACAGGCAATCATGCAATCAGATTCAATGTTTGTTAGTTAAATGATGGCTGCCAAATGATGCTGAAGTCTGAAATGTTCTATATCCATGCCTTATGTTAATGCTGCAAACATTCAATAATGATAAAATCAGTCATGCCATAAATGTTGAAAACAGTTTCAACCCATCTTACTGAATATTGCTTCCAGGCACAAGAGCAGTTGCCAAAAAAAGTGACGTTATTAGCAAAGACTTTAGTTCTAATATCAATACACCTTAAGGAAATATAAAATGCATTGTCTTGAAACTTGGATAGAATAGACTTTAGCCATTGTCAGATTCTTATTTTCCTTTATATTTGTCATAAGATAAGAGGTGGAGACCACTTAAAACTGGCATTTAATTAAATCCTACACCCTCTTGATTTTTAGTTTTGCATGAGTATTGGCCTTATCTTTCTAATTAGACCATAAGCCCTAGAACAGGGATTATTAAAAAAATCTTTTCCAGAGTCCTCTGAAATCCTGACCCAATTCCCTGAACACTGCTGGAGCTAAGCGAACATATGTTGAATAATTTTATAAGCTTGGGATGTATAAAGGTGAGTTAAAATAACAGAAATTATGAAATGATGTTCATAAAATATAAAAGATTTAAATGAAAATTTGAGAAAACCTATCCCAGTACACTTCTTCAGTCACAGGTAGAAGAATCACTATCAAATACTATTTCTATTCAGATTTGATCCGAAAATGGATTTATTTTCATTGGAAGTTCTAGTGTCCAAAGGGATAGAAAAAATAAACAGGAGTTTATATTTGCCTTTCATATTCTTCTCTATATCTCAGTTACTTGGGGTCTTCGAGGAAAGCTGCTCTGTGAGGACCTACTCCTAGTCAGCATGGGCATCTCCCCTGGGGTGAGTTGTGCTCCACAGCAGCATGTACATGAATTATAAGCTTAAGTTAAGCACACAAAAGGCCGATGGGCTGAACTCTCTTTTCTCTTGATTTCTAAAAGTCAGAGTTCTTCACCCTGTTTCTGATAATATACTTCACAGGTAGGGATAATAAAGGAAGGGCAGACCCACTTTTCCTCTCTCTCCTTTTCAGAACAGAGAACAGGCATTTTCTTTCACTTTAATAATTTTCTCCCTTGGGAGAGGAATTCTAATGTCTTTCACTTGCCAGGAGAGTGGGAGGAAGGTGGGTGGAAATCTTTAAAGACCTTCAATAACAGCTTGACACAGAACTGAGCTGGAGGAGCTGGTGCTGTAACCCATTCAGAGCCAAGACATTCTTTGCTATTTTGCTGGAGAGGGAGAATTAAACCAGTTCTTTGGCCCAGAATGACCCCTTATGGCCTTACATACATCAGCCTGAACCCAACCTATGGTACCCATATTGCAAAAAACAAAACAAAACTTTAACCAAAACAAAGAAATTTGCTTTTAAAATCACTAGCACTGATTTCCTTTACCTAAGATAATTTATTGTATGTGAGAGAGAGAGAGAGGGAAAAAAAAGCCCTTAGAAAGACTGGGTGGGATGCTCTCTGGGACCATGGTTCTGGGAGGGCCTGGCTTGCACAGGTGAGTCCTCCTTGCAGGTGCTGGGCCCAATGAAGGGCCGGGGGGGGGGGGCGGGGGGGGCGGGGAAGTGCACTCTTCCCAGGCAACAGCACTGGCGGCTTTGAGTGTGGTTCAGCATACCCGTTTCCTCTATTTGTCATAGTTTCCATTAGTTCTACTTGATGGGAGGCTTGAGGCACACAAGCTTACTACAAAGCATGCTATACTTCCATCCACCCTGTGGACACCCACTCCACATTTCCAGAGCCTCTCTAAGGGATTACATCATGGTGAATGGGCAGAATTCACATCCACCCACCAGCTTTTTTGTAACTCTCAGGTACCCTCTCACCTTTCAGCTCTCTAGACTTACTTTCCTAATTTCATGGGGCAAAGTGTTCACCCCCCACACACACACAAAAAAATGTCTAGAAGACTTTACTAGATTAGGCAGGGGAAGAAATGGCGGCTATGGGACGAAACTGAGCATGGGACTGACAAAAGTGGGAATCAGTAATTTCAGACTCTGGAGAAACTAAAAATGTTACAATATATGGAGCTTTCTCCCTTCAAACACTATTGTGATAATTGTCTTCTGGTTCCTAGTTTTAAATAGTAGTGACTGAGTAATGCCCTCTGTTTATTTGCCTTTTTTACCTCAAATTCTTTGTATAACATTAGTCATATATTTCCTCCCACTTTCCTGATTCCCTTATGAACAGGACACCCAGGACACACAGCTTTCTCTTAATTCAACATGCACAGTGAGTTCCTTTAAGGCTCATAAATCGGGTACGTTTTTTACCCCTATTTCACTGAGGCTGGAAAAGAATTATTTTTTCCATTTACTCTATTCAGATACATAATACGGTGTTTTTAAACATACACGGACCAAAGCCAATTTCTTGGCTCAGAGTAAAATGCTAATTTGTATGTTTTCAGTGAATTACTAAGTGTCCTGAAAGGTGCATGCATAAAAGAAAATGAAAAGAATAAAATTACTCAGTCTGCTTCTGTCTGAGCAACACATAATCATGTGGATTTTTTTGGACAAAGGTGTCAAGAATATGTTTAGAAAGCAGAGCATTAGGCTTATCACAGCTTTTGATAACCATAGGGTTGTCTTTATGAAGGTGAGGTAAGGTCTTGCAGTTATACCTTCTGTATGAACAGATAACATGGCTGTCTGCAACACCACCAATAAATGTGGAAAAAAGGCACATGACTAAATTCGGTCCCAGTGTCAGGCTGTGGTGAATGACATGGTAGACTCAGAAGTAGTCAGCTGGATTAGGGGTCATGCCCATTTGGATGGACATCTTACCTAGTGACCTGAAAACAGAAAAGCATTGCAGAGAAGGTCCTATGACAGCAAGAGGTTCTCGTCAGCACAGGGAGAGCAAAGACTAGCAGTGTGCTTGGTCCCTCGGCGGGTGGGGGTGGAGCACAGCTGGTAGGCTCAGGCAGTGGTCAGTCCTCAGTGAATGCCACCCTCCATCCAGCACAGGCTAGGAGGGCCACATGGACATGAGGGTACCAGTGAGGGCTCAGAGAAGCACAAGGAACAGCCACAAATAGTGCTTCTTACCTGGCCCTGCACCTGTCAGTATCACCAGTGCTGAGGCTGGTTAAGAAGAAATCATTATTTCTTTTGCGCACATTCTCTGGTTCAGCCTTGCGTGTCTGATATGGCAGCCACTAGTGACAGTTGGCTTCTGAGCACCTCCCATGCTGTTGCTGAAACTGAGATGTACTGTACATGCAGAATGCACACATTTTCATCTACTTACATTTCTCACCTAAAAGAACTGAGTGACTACTAGACCTGATTCTTTATACAATAGCTGGAGGTAGATCACAGTGAATTGAAAGAACACCCTGTTTTTCTAGTTAATTTCCCCCTTTCAGGCTGCTCAATGAACTTGAGCTTCTGCCACACAAGCTCCTGCCAGCCTGTCCCTCTCTGTAAGGCAGTTTATCCATTAACCTCCAGGCACTTCATGAAATGACTGTTATTCCATCTTGCCTCCACCATTGATACTACCATATACATGTGATGTGCAGGTCTGACTTATAATATGGATACCACATATTTGCAATCTATGGGAAGAAATCTAATAATGGAAATTTTAGGTGTAACAACAAACTATTATGGAGGTATAGAGTTGGTATATAAGTAAGTTGCTTTCATCATAACTGTTGCTTGTAATCACTTGTCTTCTCTTTATCAATACCATGAAACCCATTTTTCAACCCACAGTATGTTTTTCTCCACTCTACTAATTCTACTGGACCAGGAAGAGTTGGCCCCCCATGACATCTACATACTGTTTTCAGTTCTTTCACCAGTCTCCAATTGTTCCTGCTGGAACCTAGCTCCCATCTATGATGAGAACTGATAAAAATAGGTTCTTGAGAAAAGGGATTTTTACTTTCTATATGAATTTTCATCAATGTATGTATTGTACTGATGAAATAATACCTTTCTCATAATTCTACTGGTTCTCTGGGCTGAAATGGCCTTGAGAGATCCCTTGCTTAGCATTCATTCATATTTACAGATGATGTAATGAAAAACCCAGATATTGAGTGATATTTCCCAAGGTTTTGTCACTAGTACACATTAAGGGGAGGAGAAGCTAAGACTTTCTATAGTATTTCTGTATGACATCATGCTGCCTTTGCAGACAAGACCCTAAGCTCTGAGGACTTGAATAATGATCTAGTGGATGCTCACTCAACTTTGCATTTAGCACAATTTTTGAGAAACAAAACAAAACAGAAAAACTGAAAACAGGAGAACTAAATGGGACTTAACATGGACACATGAATAACTTTGTTTATAAAACCATGAATAGGTTATGGTTCAGATATTCCAGAGAGTGTAATTCTTCCTTTATATTCACTTATGGTCATCTATTCCACAGATAAAAATCATAGTGTGTCAAAAGAAAAGCTGTTTAACTCAACGCAGGTAATCAAATAACTGCTATTTAATCCCATCTCAATAGTCACTAGTCACTGGAAATATATATGTAATGGGTAGTTAGGAGATTCTCTTCCCAAATAGCACATTATAGGCAACACAGTAACCTGTGGGAAGAAATCTAGTAACGAGAATTTTAGGTACCAAACAAGGTGGTAAGAAGGTATAGATTCTGGAGCGCAGTGGCAGCAGAGTGAGGGCATAAAGAGTGTAGACTCCAAGGTCAGATTCTGGACTTGAACCCACCATGACTAGTTGTGTGACCATCTGTGCATGTAGTCTCCTCATCTATAAGATAAGAATACTAATAGTCTCCTCTGCTGTGTGTTGTGAAGATTAAGTGAGCACATATATCTGAAGCTCTTAGTGAGTAATGAGTGCTACATGAGTGTCTGCTCTTCTGGTAAGGGTGAAATCTATGTAACCCTCAAAACATATGTAGGTGCCCATCAAGCTTATCTACTTGGTTTTGATTAAACAACTTGGAAACAAGAGGAAAAAAGGCATTAAGTAAAAAATAAAATCAAAGTGCTTATTATATCAGAGGCAGGAGGATAGGTTATTCTCTTATTTCAAATCCAAATAAGATTTGAAGCCTTTTTTCATCAGCAGACTCTGCATTTTAACTGTGCTGTTCAGATGAAGATATTGCTTAGAAGATTAATATATCTTTTTCTGCTTATATACCTTTTATAAAGCTCTCATGACAAGTAGCATGTGTTTGGTGTTTTCTGAACATATGGTACAATAAAACAAAATCTGTATTACTCTGAAATCCTTCACTCAGGCCTTCACAGTTACAGAAGGCACAGTATTGGCATAGTTCCTGAAGTTGGTTAGCTGGAATAATAGAAGGAGTTTACTGTGATTTTAGGTTGTAAGAAATTCTTAAAGTGAGAAATTCTCACTGATTTCATGTCATTTGACACATGAATAGTAAGAATACTGGTCCCAGAAAAAAGGAATGTCACTTCTAGTCACGATTTTGTCCCTAATGTGCTGTGAACTTAGACACATTCCACCAATGCCCTGGGATTCTTGCTCTTCATTTATAAAATCACTCTAACATTACTGGAACATATTTAAATACATCATAAACTTATTTTTAAAAAGAGGATCAAAGGAAAGAAAAGTGGTAAAAAATGTATTTCATCTTCTGATTCCTAATGTTGAGGAAGAGTAAAATGGATTTTTATTTAGATACAACCTTTATAATATTATGATTTATTTATTTTTTTGGTTATGTTTTTTGGGTGATACCCTGGTATGCACAAATGATTATTAGCATGAAGGATAGAGAAGTTTAACAAATGTAAAATGGGGACTGGAGCACATAATGCAATAACAAATCTTAGTAATAAATGGAAAGTAAATTTCAACAACATCAACAACAAAACTTCTGGAGTTTTCAACACAGCCAAAGGATGAAGAGGAGTTGTAGTACAGTATTTATAAACTAATTTTTTTATTACTGAAGTTATATCATTATACACATCAGAAAGTGTTATACCCTTATAATATTTGAACTCTCTTTTCATTAACATAATTTTTACATAAAATTATTTTGTTCACAAATATGAAAACTTTTTTCTAATGAGCTAATTGAAACAGAGGTTTTATCTACAAAAACATTTTGTGTATAATCAAAACAAAGTGGCTGGAAAAGTCAAAAGAGAAACATAGACAGCTGAATTTAAGAACGAGAGGAATGGCTATTAAGCCAGGTAGCAGCAGAAATGTGTATCCCCCAGAATTGTACTGATAACCCTGCAAAAACCTACTGAGCAGAGTAACTTAAGAAACCAAAGTTGTTGATTTTTAGGTGCCAGTAGGGCAGCACTGGACCATGACAGAGATGGATAGATTATAAAGCACTTCCATCTGGAGAAGGCTCTTCTATAGACATCAGCCACTACAGTTAAACCCTAGGTAAACTGGCAGTAAATGAGATTCTAGAGAGCCTATCAATCTAGAAGATTTCTAGATACTTATGGGTTTATTTTTTTCAGCAATAAAACTTCCCCCCACATTAATAACTATTGAATAGAAATCTTTCTGAATCATTCTATACATCCTTGCCTTCTTAAAAAATTAAGTTTCACTTCGCTATTCTTAAAGACCCAGGATCTAGATTATGAGCATCAATTATTGTACTTGTGGTATAGCCACAGTGACACTCCAGAAAATCTGTTCCTGCACAGAATGTTTCAGAGGATTGCTTTTTGAGTTCTTATGCCTGTGCTCTATCCATGCTCTATCCATTTCTGCTTCTTTCCTTGTTGTTTATAGTACTTCTTTTTGCCCTCTCTTAATTTATATTCTGATATAGGTTTAGAGCAATAGTTTCAGATGTGGATAGACCCTTTGCATTGTGGCTTAGAGTGTGGGTTCTAGAGGGAAGTACTAGCTCTCCTGGCATGAACCACTTGATGTGGGAGCCAGTTATTCTGCCTGAACATTTCATGGGGATTTTCATGGTGGCTATTTCATGAGAAGGAGGGAGGGAGAGAGAGGGAAAATGAAATGAGATAATCCATGTAAAACCTCAGAATTTTATGTGCTCCATAGCTAACTATCTAATGATTACCCAAACCAATGGTATATAAATATTTTCATAAATGAGCTAAAAAATTCAACAACTGAACTGAAAAGCATACTAGAAGGGTTCAACAGGAGACTAGATAAAACTGAAGAATCAGTTAACTCAAAGGTAAAGCAGTACAATTCACCTAAGCAGAGCAGCAAAAGCAAAAAGGATTTTAAAAAAGTGAAGATAGCTTAAAGGACTTATGGGACTTTAAGCAAATGAACATTCACATTATAGGGTTCCCAGATGGAGAAGAAAGAGAGAAAGAGGTAGAAATGTTATTTGAAGAAATAATGACTGAAAAATTCTCTAATCTGGGGGATGGGAGGAAAGAGACATCCAGATTCAGGAATCCAAGACGGTTCCAAACAAGAGGAACACAAAGAGACCATACCAAAAGACATTATAATTAAGATGCCAAAAGTTAATGACAAGGAGAGAATATTAAAAGTAGCAAGAAAAAAACTACTTGCTATATACAAGGGAACCACTTTAAGACTATGAGCAGATTTTTCAGCAGATACATTGCAGGTAGGATGTATTCAAAGTGCTGAAAGAAAAAAACAAAAACAAAAACACTTTCAACCCAGATTTCTCAGCAGAGCAAAGTAATTCAGAATTGAAGGAGAGCTAAAGAGTTGTGCAGATAAGCAAAAGTTAAGGAATTCATCACCACTAAACCAGCCTTATGGGAAATGTTAAAGGTACTTTACCTGAAAAGAAAGGGTACTAATTAATAACAAAAACACACATGAAAGAATAACTCTCATTGGAAAGATAAATATATAGTAAAAGTAGTGGATAAATAATTTATAAAGCTAGTATAAAGGTTAGCAGACAAAAGTAGTACAAATAACTATGATTACAATAAGTTAAGAAATATAGAAGATAAAAAGATGTAAAATGTGACATCAAAAACATAAAATGTGTGTGTGGGGGGGATAAGATGTTGAATTTTAGAATGGGATTAAACTTATTATCAACTTAAAATAGACTGATATAGATATGTTATTATATGTAAGTGCCTCATGGTAAACACAAAGCAAAAACTTATAGTAAATACACAAAATAAAGGAATATTAGTATACCACTAAAGAAAGTCATCGAATCACAGAGGAAGACAGCAAGAGAAGGACCAGAGAGAAATTACAAAAACAGAAAACAATGAACAAAATGGCATTATGTAATACCTGTCAATAATTACTTAAAATATAAAAAAACTAAATTCTCCAGTCAAAAGACATGAGTTCCTGAATGGATAAAAAACAAAAACAAAAACAAACAAACAAAAAACACATGGAAGACCCATCTATATGCTGCCTACAAGAGGCTCATTTTCTTTGTAAAGACAAACACACTGAAAGTGAAGAGATGAAAAAGATATTCCATACAAATGAAAACCAAAAAGAACTAAAAGAAGTAGCTTTACTTATATAAGACAAAATAGACTTAAAAAAAAAAAAGACTTAAAAAACTAGTAAAAGACAAAGATAGGTATTACATGATGATAAAGAGATCAAACAAGAGAATATAACATTTGTAAATATTTATGTACCCAACATAGGAGCATCTAAATATATAAAGCAAGAATTAACACAACTAAAGGAAAAATTAGATAGCAATTTAATAATAGTAGGGGACTTGAATATCCAACTTACATCACTAGATAAATCATCTAGCTAGAAAATCAATAATGAAACATTGGCCTTAAATGACACATTAGACCAGATGAACTCAATAGATACATACAGAACATTTCATCCAAAAACTGTAGAATATACATTCTTCTCAAGTGCACATTCTCCTCCAGAACAGATCATATGTTAGGCCACAAAACAAGTCTTAATGAATTTACTAGGACTAAAATCAAATCAAGCATCATTTCCAACCACCATGGTATGGAGTATGAAATTAATTACACAAACAAAACCTGACAATTTACAAATATGTGGAGATTAAACAACATACTACTGAATAACTAATAGGTCAAAGAAGAAATCAAAATAGAAATAAAAGATGCCTTGAGACAAATGAAAATGGAAATATACAAAAATTTGTGAGATGTAGCTAAAGCAGTTCTAAGAAGGAAGTTCATAGTGATAAAGGCTTACTTCAAGAAACAGTAAGTCTCAAATAAACAATCTAACTTTACACCTCAAGTAAGTCAAAAAAAAAAAAAAGAAAAAAATGAAACAAAACGCCAACAACTAAAGCTCAATGTTAGTAGAAGAAAAGACGTAACAAAAATTAGAGCAGAACTAAATGACATAGACTAAAATAACATAACAACAGAGAAATCAATGAAACTAAGACATGTTCTTTGAAAAGATGAATAAAATTAAAAAGCCTTTAGCTAGAAACATCAAGAAAAAACTCAAATAAAACCAGAAATGAAAGAGAAGTTGTTACAACTGATACCACAGAAATACAAAAGCTCATATGAGACTATTAACAATGAATTTCAACAAAATGGATAACCTAGAAAATATAGATAAACTCCTAGAAACATGTTACCTACTGAGACTGAATCATGATGAAATATAAAATCTGAACAGATTGATTATTAGCAATGAGATTGAATCAGTAATCAAAAGCATCCCAATAAACAGAAGTCAAGGGCCAGACAGCTTTACTAGTGACTTTTACCAAACAATCAAAGAAGAATTTATACCAGTGGTTCTCAAACTATTCCAAAAATTAGAAGAGGAGAGAACTCTTACAAACTCATCTAATGAGGCCAGCATTATCCTTATACCAAAACCAGATAATGATGCCACAAGAAAAGAAAACAACAGGCCAATATCCCTGATTAATATACATGTAAAAATCCTCAACAAAATATTTGCAAACCAAATTCAACAATACACAAAAGGATCAAGTGGGATTTATTCCAGGGTTGCAAGGATGGTTCAACAGCTACAAATCAGTTAATGTGATATATCACTTTAATAAAATGAAGAATAAAAATCATGTGATCATCTCAATAGATATATATTTAAAAAAAAGCATTTGACAGAATTTACCATCCATTTAAGATAAAAACTCTCAGCAAAGTGGGAACAGAGGGAATGTACCAAGCCTCACCCAGCAGCTGAAATGAAGTTGACTCAGCATACAATACAGACCTGGCTTATAAGCCCAAGAAGGTCACACAGGCTCCAAAGTCAGGTGGGCTGGGCTCCAATCCTGAACCACCTACTATCTCATTCTTTGACTCTGGACAAGTTAGTTATCTTCTATGTGTGTCTGTCTTCTCATGTGTGAAATGAGGACAATAGTGTCTACCTCAAAGGACTGCTGTGAATACATGACTTAGGATAGTACTTGACATGAAGTGCTATGTGAGCATTAGTCATTATTTTCACTGGAATCAAGCATATTTATTGGGTTGGTGAAAAAATTTGTTTTAGTTTATTTCATATGATGGCTAAAAAGGTTTAGTTTTCTTATATTTCATTCAAAAACAATTTTGTTAGATTGTATTGTGACAGCTGTCATATAAATGTGCATTTAAAAATACACAGCATTTTCAGTGTATTATGCTTTGTTTTTCAAGAAAGGTAAAAACACAACTGAAATGTAAAAAAATATTTGTGCAGTGTACAGAGAAGGTGCTGTGACTGATCAAAGTGTCAAAAGTGGTATGTAAAGATTATTGGTACTACTGACATTTTGACCAAATAATTCTTTGCTGTGGGGCTGTCTTATGCATTGGAAGATGTTTAGCAGCACCCCTGACCTCTACCCACTAGAAGACAATAACAGGAGTTAGCCAGTATACTCAAAGTATCCAAATTAATAAAGTTATTGGTGAAAATAAAAAATGTGGACTTTTGATCCAAGATGGCAGAAGAGTAAGTGGAAGCTACACTAACTTCCTCCCAGGAACAATCTGGAATGACAACTAAATTGTAGAGAAATCATCCTAAATACCCAATTGAACACTAGCTGGAGAGAAGCCTTATAACCACAGACAGAAGAAACCACTTCACCACAAGATTGGTAGGAGTGTGGAGGAGGTGCAAGAGGGACAGCTGGGCTCCCACAGGCAGCAGCTGAAGTTCATAAGGAATATTTCAGTGGCCAGGGGGGTTCCTCTGAAAAGTGTGGAGTCTAAACCCCAATATGGCTCCCCAGACTATAGCAGCAGGCTGGAGAGAAACCTATATAACATCCAGCTGTGAAAAGCAGCAGGGTTTCTGTCTGCCAGGGAGAGACAGCTGAGGACTCAGAGAGCCTCTTAAAGGCTCAAGACACAAAATTTTATTTGCAGTCACTAACCCTGGGCTCCAGCAGAGGGAGGGCACAGTGCACTAGAGATGCTTGAGGAGAGTCTGGGGTTGGTGGCTCTAGGGAGAGAAATAAAGGAACAGTTGCCAGGAGCCTTGTGCTGAGTTATTTCCCATACCTCAGAAGCCATCTTTCTCAGGCAGAGCACTCCTCATCAAATGGCATCAGCCTAAGGAAAATCAATAGCCTTGCCCACAGGAATTATACTGCCCTACCCTGTGGTGCTTAAGCCAGGCTGCTGATTACAGCTTGAGGCTATATTACTGATTAGTTTAACAATGAAGGAGGATCTCTGGGAGCTCTAGGAGACTTCAGCTGACCCTGACCCAGGCCCAATACTGATACAAACCAGCCTTGGTGCAGCCTGATTCTTTATGCACACAAACAGGGCCAGCAGAGGGAGCCACACACTGTGGGTCACTGATAGTTCCAATGACCAGGGTCAATCACAAGCAGCATCTGACAAAGACCTACACAAGAGTCTTTGCAGATCTACCTAATACATAGAAACAAGTACAAAGAAGCAGCCAAATGGGAAGACAAAGAAACAGACTCCAGAAGAAGAGCTAGATAAAAAGTTGGCAAGCAATTTACCAGAAGGAAGTTTAGAGTAATGATTATAAGGATACTCAACAGCATGAGAAAAGAAATAAAAACCATAAAAAAGGAAGGACCAGTCAGAAATAAAGAACACAATATCTGAATAAATAATACAGTGGAAGGAATAAACAGTAGATTAAATGAAGCAGAGGACTGAATCGGTGATTTGGAAGACAAGATAGAAAAAAACACCCAGGCAGAGTAGGAAAAAAAAAAAAGAATTAAAAAAAAAAATGAGGATAGTGTAAGAAACATTTTGGACAACATGAAGCATAATAATATTTGCATCATGGGATTACCAGAAGGAGAAAAGAGAAATAGACTTTAAAACCAAGACTACAGTAAGAGACAGAGAAGGACACCACATAATAATAAAGGGAACAATCCAACAAGAGGATATAACCCTAGTAAACATTTACACACCAACATAGGAGTACCAAATATGTGAAGCAAATCTATATGGACATAAAAGTAGAGATCAACAGAAATATAGTCATAGACAGAGATTTTAACAACCCATTGACTTCAGTTGGATAGATCATCCAGGCAGAAAGTCAATAAAGAAATAGTGGCCTTAAGTAACACACTAGATCGAATGGCTTTAATAGATCTCTTCACAGCATTACACCCCAAAGCAGCAGCATCCACATACTTTTCAAGTGCACGTAGGACCTTTTCTAGGATAGACCACATGTCAGGATACAAAACAAGTCTCAATAAATGTAAGAAGATTGAAATCATATCAAGTATCATTCTCTGACCACAATGCTATTAAACCAGAAATCAACCACAAGAAAAACACTGAAAAAGATGCAAAGACATGGAAACTCAATAACACGTTATTAAACAATGAATGGGTCAACAATGAGATCAAAAAATAAATCAAAAGATACCTTAAAACAAATGAAAATGAGGACACAACAGTCCAAAATCTGTGGGACACTGGGAAAGCAGTGCCTAAAGGGAAATTCATAGCATTACTTGTCTATCTCAAAAAACAAGAAAAAGCTCAAATAAACAATCTAACTTTACACTTAAAGAAACTTGAAAAAGAACAACAAAGCCCAAAGTAAGTTGAAGGAAGGAAATAATAAAGATCAGAGCAGAGGTAAATGAAATATAGTCTAACAAAATAATACAAAAGATCAATGAGTCCAAGAACTGGTTCTTTGAAAAGGTAAACAAGATGGACAAATCTTTAACCAGACTCATCAAGAAAAAAGGAGAGAACCCAAATAAATAAAATCAAAAATAAAAGAGGAGAACTAACAACTGACAGCAAAGAAATTCAAGGAATTGTAAGAAAATATTATGAACAACTATATGCTAACAAACTGGACAACTCAGATGAAGTGGATGAATTCCTAGAAACATATAATCTTCCAAAAATAAATCAGGAAGAATCAAATAATCTGAATAGCTAGATTATACCTAAAGGAATTGAGCAGTAATAAAAAAAAACCCCAACAAACAAAAGTCCTGGACCAGAGGGCTTCACAGGTAAATTTTACCAAACATTCTGAGAAGAACTAACACCACTCCTTCTCAACTATTTCATAAAATTCAAGAGGAGAGAAGGATCCCAAATTCATTTTATAAAGCCAGCATCACCATAATTCCAAAACCAGATAAAGACACTACAAAGACAAAAAATTTTAGGCCAATATCTGTGATGAACATAAATGCTAAAATCCTCAATAAAATATTAGTAAATCAAATATAGCAATGCCTCAAAAAGCTCATACACCATAATGAAGTGAGATTTATTCTGGGAATGCAAGATTGGTACGACATTTGCAAATCAATAAGTGTGACTGACCACATAAACAAAATGAAGGATAAAAACCACAAGATCATATCAATAGATGCAGAAAAAGCATTTGACAAAATCCAGCACCCATTTATGATAAAAACTCTGAGTAAAGTGGGAATAGAAGGAACAAACTAAACATAATAAAGGCCATAGATGACAAACCCACTGCCAGCATCATACCTAATGGGCAAAAACTACAAGGATTCCCCATAATATCAAGAAAAGACAGGGATGTCTGCTTTCATCTCTCTTATTCAACATAGTACTGAAAGTGCTAGCCATAGCAATCAGACAAGAAGAAGAAACAAAAGGCATCCAAATTGGAAAGGAAGACGTAAAACTGTCATTATATGCAGATAACATGATACTGTACATAGAGGACTGGAAATATTCCACCAAGAAACTACTAGAACTGATAAATGAATTCAATCAGTAGCAGGATACCAAGTTAATATCCGGAAATCAGTTGTATTTTTATATGTCAATAATCAACAGAAAAGAACATTAAGAAAACAATCCCAATCCCAATTTCTACGAAAAGAATACAATACCAAGGAATAAACCTAACCAAGGATGTAAAAGACCTGTAATTGGACAATTATAAGACACTGAAGAAAGAAACTGAGGAAGATACAAATAAGTGGAAGCACATACTGTGTTCATGGATAGAAAGAATTAACATCATTAAAATGTCCATACCACCCAAAGCCATCTATAGATTTTGATGCAATTCCTATGAAGATTCCAATGATGTATTTCACAGAACTAGGACAAATATTTCAAGAATTTATATGGAATCACAAAAGGCTCCACATAGCCACAGAAATCCTGAGAAAGAAGAACAAAGTTGGAGGAATCACACTACCTAATATCAAACTACCTTACAAGGCCATAGTAATCAAAACAGCATGGTACTGGAATAACAAGAGACACAGATCAAAGAAACAAAACAGAGAGCCCAGAAATAAACCCACACTTTTACAGTTAATTTTATTCGACAGAGGAAGCACTCATATACAATGGGCTAGAGACAGTTTATTCAATAAATCGTGTTGGGAAAATTGGAAAGATACCTGCAGAAAAATTAAACTAGAACACCTTCTTATACCGCACACAAGAATACATTAAAAATGGATCAGACTTAAATGTCATACCTGAAACAATAGCGAAAACATAGGCAGCAAAATCTCAAACATTGCTCATAACAATATTGTATTGGATATATCTTCCCAGGCAAGGGAAACAAAAGGAAAAATAAATAACTTCTGGCAAAGATGGAGGCATAGACAGACATGCTGCATCTCCCTCCACAATTAAGAAGGAATACAACTACCTCAAAACTAGAAACAACCAGAAGTTCCAGAAAATCAAACTACATGGAAGTCCAGCAAACAAAGGTATAAAGAAGAAATACTCATCCAGACAGGAAGACAGGAGTGACAGCTCTGCCTGGGACATGGAAGCAAACAAACACAGGAGACTCCTGGTCAAGATGGAGGCCTAGACTGACATGCTCCGTCTCCCTCTACAACTAAGAAGGACTCAACTATCACAAAACCAGCAATAACCAGAAGTCCCAGAAAGTAAATGGAAGTCCAACGTATGAAGTTATAAAGAAGTGGTGCTCATCTGGACAGGTAGGAGGGGCGAAGCCAGGGAGGAGAGGTCAAACTGCTGTCCGCGGCAGCAGCAGTGATGGCAGCAAGACAGCGGTAAGCACAGACACCTGTATTTAAGGGGAGGCGAGAAGTGCCTGGGGAGCACCCCAGGCTGCAGACCAGACCCGTCAGCTTGCGATTCCAAAGCTGGGGAAGGCAGACCTCCATTGCCTTGGACTGTGAGGTCCGGAGAGGGTGGGGATGGAGGAGGAAGCTCCTGGTCTCTCAGTGGAGAATGAATGGCAAGATTCCATCTTGGACCCCACCCCTGCAGAAAACGCCACAGCATGGTGAGACGGGTCACCTGGTTGTGACGAGTGCACGGGACTCCAGCCCCTATAGTGTAGGAGGTGTGACAGCCCTTCCCAGGAAGCAAAGGTAAACACAAAACTGTTCAGGATGGCACAGATCATGATAGAGATCCCAGTGATGCAGCTGACCAGACAGCAAATTTCTAATCTAACGAAGCAGCAGATAGGAAATTTTTCTGAGGCACAGTTCAGAGCTCTGGTTATAAAAATGCTTACAAACCTAACAGCATATCTTAAACAAGACGGGAAGGAATGAAGGCTAGTCTTGCTGAAATGAACAAAAACATATATGAAACTAGTGGTGAGGACAAGAAAACCAGGGATAAAATCAATAAATTGGAACATAGGGAAGGAACAAAGAGTCAACCAGTACAGAAAGAGGGAACAAAAAATAAGGAAAGTGAGGAGAGGATCAGAAACTTATTGGACAACAATAAGCAGGCCAATATCCGAATCACAGGGTTGCCAGAAGGTGAAGAAGAAGAACTAGAAATTGAAAAATTATGTGAAAATATAATGAAGCACAACTTCCCTAACTTGGGGAAGGAAATAGACTTATAGGTCCAGGAAGCACAGAGAGTTCCAAAACAACTGGACCCAGGGAGAACCACACCAAGACACATTATAATCAAAATGTCAAAAATTAAGGATAAAGAGAGAATCTTAAAAGCAGCAAGAGAGAAGAGAATTACGTACAAAGGGGTCTCAATAAGACTGTCAGCTGATTTCTCAAAAGAAACTCTGCAGGCAAGAAAGGACTGGCAAGAAATATTCAAAGGAATGAAAAGCAAAAACCTACAACCATGATTACTCTATCCAGTGAAACTGTCATTCAGAATAGAAGGGCAGAGAAAGTGCTTCCAGGACAAAGTAAAACTGAAGGAGTTCATCAGATCCAAACCACTGTTACATGAAATGTTAAAGAGACTTGTTTAGGAGAAAGAGGATAAAAACTATGGACATTGAAATGAAAACTGTATCACAACAACCAACAACAGAAGCTAGGGAATCGAAAGAAAGACAAACTAAGTAGGCAATGAGAGTGGGGAAAAAATTATAGGTATGAGGAATATCATGGGGGGAGGTCAGTGAGGAAGGGGAAGGGGAGAAAAGGAGGGAGATGGTACAAGAATTAAGAAGCATAGTAGGAGGGAGTGGAGTAGATAGGAAGATGTTGAGAAGAACTATATGCACAACCAATGGGCATGGACTAAGGGGGGGGACAACTGGAGGGAGGGGTGTCACTGGGTGGAAGAGAACAAAGGGAAAAGAAATTGGGACAACTGTAACAGTATAATCAATAAAGCATATAAACAAACAAACAAACAAACAAATAAATAAATAAATGGAACTACATCAATAAAAAGTTTTTACACAGCAAAGGAAATCATCAACAAAATGAAAAGACAATCCATAGAATGGGAAATCATATTTGCTTGTACATCTGATAAGAGGTTATTGTCCAAAATTTATAAAGAATATACAAAACTCAATGCCAGACAAAATAAAACAAAACACCCAAACAACCCAATTAAAAATGGTCAAAGGACCCGAATAGACACTTTTCCAAAGAGGACATACAGATGGTCCATAGACATATGAAAAGATGCTCAAAGTCATCATTATTAATCTAATGTAATCATTAGAGAAATGCAAATTAAAACCACAATGAGATACCATCTCACACCTGTCAGGATGGGTATCATCAATAAATCAACAAACAACAAGTGCAGGTGAGGATGTGGAGGAAGGGAAACTCTTTTGCACTGTTGGTGGGACTGCAGACTTGTGCAGCCACTGTAGAAAGCAGTACGTAGATACCTCAAAAAATTAAAAATAGATCTGCCTTTTGACCAAGTGATCCCACTTCTGGGTCTATATCCAAAGCAACCCAAAACACTAATTCAAAAGAACATAAGCACCTCTATGTTCACCACAGTGTTATTTACAATCGCCTAGATATGGAAGCAGTCCAAGTGTCCACCAGTAGAGGGGTAGATAAAACAAATATGAGACATTTACACAATGGAATACTACTTGGCCATAAAAAAGAAAAAAGTTTACCCTTTGTGACAGTATGGATGGACCTAGAGAACATTATGCTAAGTGAAATAAGCCACACAGAGAAAGACAAATACCATATTATTTCACTCAACTAACTGAACTAACAAGGAAAATGGGGACAGATTCATAGATGGAGAGCAGATGACAGCTAGTTGGGGGGCAGGGAGGTTAGGGGTGGAGGGATTAAGCAAAAAGGAAAAAGAACTAGGACAACAGTATGGTCATTGCTGGGGGGAGAGGGGTATAAGGGGAGTAAATTGTAATAAAAAAAGTATAAAGAAAATGTACTTAAAAAATAAAAAGTGTTTTATTTTATGGAAAAAACTAAATAAACTTTGGTCAATCCAATACCAACATCACCAAAAATAGATGAAAATTGAGTAGAAATTTTTTGATATGCTCTCACATATTTTAAATTTCCAATTTTTTTTCCTTTATTTTATCTAAACTATATAATTTATTCTAGATCAAAACATTTTCTGCAGAATATTTTTGACTCTTCCTATGCAATGCCAAACCTTGGACAGCTACAGGAGACAGGGTCTCCTGCAAGTACCACAGCCTGATTCTTCATCCAGAGCCCAGCTTGTTCTGGGGCCACTCTAAGAAGTGTTGGATTAAACTGGGCATCCTGTGAGTCACTGCAGGTGTCTGACAGTGGAGGTACAGATGCCATCCCATTTCTCTGCTCCCAGGGCCCTGTTAGTCTTAGGAATTCAGCAAAGATACCAGGAGCTGCATAGCTTCTCTCTAAGGCAGTGGTTCTCAAAACTTCAGTATTTGGTAACATCTAAAAAGGCAGTCTTCTGGATATGGTATGTAAGGACAGAAGAGTAAGAGGTATCATATAATCCACAGGTAAAAAATGAGCACATACTGGCAATTTCTTGTGATTCAATCTAATAGATAATAAAGTTCTTCTGTATAAATGCAGATCTGATTGACACATGAATGAAAATACCAAGAAGAGAACTAAATGAAGAATTAAGAGACTGTTCTTGTCCTGAGTTGACCTCTAGGCCAACATATCTGAACGATCCTAGATAAGTCTCTTAAAGTTCTGGACTGACACTATCTCATGTATAAGCTAAGTCTTGGACTAGAAACTAAAGTCCACTCCCAACGGAAATGCTAAGATTCAAGGAGAATCCACCATAAGAGTGTAGATAAAGAGGTGTAGTTTAAATGAGGTAAAGCAGTCAAGGCATTTGGCCCATAATCAACTAAAACAGGAGTGGTCAAGGGGGCAAACTGATGGATAGAGTAAGCCCTTGAAGTAGAAAACTTGTAAGATTTAGTCTCCTAAGTTCCTTGACAATGAGAACCATGAGAGAAGCATAAATAGAAACTTGGCTTAAAAACTAAGTAGTTTCAAGTTTACTTCAATAAAATAAACTAGGACAATTTAAAGCAATCTTTTTGTTGAAGGACAGACATTTTCTAAATATTGTAATTCTTTTCTATACTGGTGTTTCTATTTATTTCTGCCATAATATTCATAGTATAAAATTTTATACTGCAATGAGTATAAAAGTCTCCAGTTGATACCTAAAACTCAGCTTCAAGAGAGCCAAAACCCTAAGAATGTTTTGCCATGACATTTCTGCAGGGCTAGACCCTGTAAATTCTTCACACGATGTGGGAGACTTGTGAGAAGGACCCCCTGGATGCTCCCCAATTTGTATGTGGTGCTACTCTGGCTGCACTGCCCCTCATCCTTGGTCTAGCTGCAAAACTCATTCATTCTCCAAAGCCCAGTTCAAGCCTCACTTTCCCTGGGACAACACTACTACCCTTCCTCTGCACTGATGACATTTCAGTGTGTCTTATTTATTTAAATTCTGTGCACCCTGTTATTCTTTATGGGTACAAAAAACTCGTTTTTGTATTTCTGATGCCTCACATAGTCCCTGACACATATTAGGTAATCATTTAAAAAATTAAATTGAATGTTTATTCAGATAATGGTTAATTTGAAAGATATTAACATCTAGTAAATTGGAAAAATTCATGCGACGCATTACTTACTAATTATAACTTTTTAACAGCAGATATAAGAAACACCAATGATAATCTTTATCAGCTTAGTTCTTTCAACCTGTTAAAGGTACTAGTTGGTGCCATTTTAGTTTCTTTGGTAAGTGATTACAGAATTTAAAAAGAAACAAAAATAAAATGGTTTAAGAACTAATGAAATTTTAAAAGAGATTTAAAAATACTTTGAAATTATATGTAATTGTTTAATATGTAAATCAATGGAACAGTTAATTAATATCAAAATGTAGGAGATTGGGTAAGGAGCAGAGGCTTGAGAGAGAGGGTAAAAACCTCCCAGTATTTCTCAAATCAACCAACTTCCAGTGTTCTTGCAAAAGGCATTCTTTAAGGTGATGAATACACTGCTGTGGATAAAAATAAATGTAACCTGATAATAACTCCATAAAATCTTTAACATTATTTTTGATAAAAATAAAAACTTAAATAACAATAATAATTTTTCTATAAGTAGTCATTTGATGGAGATTGCATAAATGGTTCTAGAAACAATCAAGACTACTGGGTGGTTAAAGCTAATTTTTGAAACTGAACATCATTCTTATATCTGATGGATGGAGTAGTGGGGTAGGAAAATCAAGAGAAAGTATCTTTTACTCCAGGTAAGATGGAGATGTAGGTGGACACATTTTGCCTCCTTCCATAACCATAAGAAGGATTACATCTACCTCAATACAAAAAACAACCAGAACTACCAGAAAATAGAACTTCATGGAAGTCCAACAAACAAAGATATAAAAAAGCAATACTCATTCAGACAGGGGGTAGGGGACTAGCCAGGGCGGAGAGGATGCAGTGTGGCAGCTGTGGGAGCAATGATGGTGGCAGCAAGGCCGGGCATCAGAAAGAGCAGTCACACACTATAAAAGCTGGGAGGGACACCTGGGGAGTGATCCCAGTTCCAGGCCAGACCGTGCAGCTCATGGTTCCAGTGCTGGGAAAATAAAGCCTCATTGCTTCTGGCTGTGAAAACCAGTGGGGGCTGAGGCGGCAGAAGAAACTGCCTGTTTCTCATGAGAGTCTATTTAGAGGACCCCCAGTCCTAGAACATCTACAAATCCACCCACTTTGGGAACCATCACCAGGGCAACAGGTAGAGGGGTGCCAGTTGCATACAAGAAGTGGGTGAAGTGACAGGAAAAGGGGCAAATGCTGAGCAAGCAACACTGTACCTTCTCTGACCCCTCTCCCACATACAGTGCCACAACGTGGTGAAATGGGTCGCCCCACACTGATGAATATCTTAGGCTCTGTCTCTTACAATGTAACAGATACCACAGCTCTACCTAAGACACAGAAGCAAACAGAGGAGGCTATCAATTTGAGGAGAGAGGGAAGTATGGCCCAAAAGAGGGAGCAAATCAAGGCTCCAGTGGGACAACTAAGCAATGAGGAGATAGCCAACCTAAAAGATGCAGAATTCAAAACACTGGTGATAATGATGCTCACAGACTTAACAGACATGGCTGAGTACAGCAAATATGTAAGGGAAGAAGTTAAGGCAATACTAAGTCAAATGAAGAAAAATGCACAAGAAACCAATGATGAAGAGAAGAAAGCTAGAATTCATCAATGATTTGGAACATAAGGAAGAAATAAACAGTCAGCCAGTACAGAATGAAGAAACAAGAATTGAAAACAAAGAGGAGAGGATTAGGAACCTCTAGGACTATTTTAAATGTACCAACATTTGAATAATAGAAGTGTCAGAAGGAGTAGAGGGCAAGCAAGAATTTGAAAATTTGTTTAAAAAAATAATGCAGAAAAACTTCCCTAATTTGGGGAAGGAAATAGACATAAAAGTCCAGGAAGCACAGAGAGTCCCAAACAAGCTAGACCCACAGAAGACCACACCAAGACACATCATAATTAAAATGCCAAAGGTTCAAGATAAAGAGAGAATCTTAAAAGCAGCAAGAGAAATGCAGAGAGTTACCTACAAAGAGGTTCCCATAAGACTATCAGCTGATTTCTCAAAAGAAACTTTGCAGGCAAGAGGGGCTGGCAGGAAGTATTCAAAGTGATGAAAAGCAAGGATCTACAACCAAGATTACTCTATCCAGCAAAGCTATCATTTGGAATGGAAGGGCAGATAAAATGTTTCCTGGACAAGGTAAAGCTGAAGGAGTTCATCATCACGAAGCCCTTATTATATGAAATGTTAAAGGGACACATTTAAGAAAAAGAAGATCAAAACTATGAACAGTAAAATGACAACAAACTCTTAACTATCAACAAATGAATCTAAAAAAACAAAAACAAAACTAAGCAAACTACTAGAACAGGAACAGAACCATAGATACGGAGATCATATGGAGGGGTAAGGGAGAAAATGGGGAAAAGGGTTCAGGGATCAAGGAGCGTAACTAGTAGGTGCAAACTAAACAGGGGAATGTTAAAAATAGTATAGGAAATAGAGAAGCCAAAGAACTTATATGCAAGACCACGGATATAAACTAAGGGGGGAGGATTGTTGGAGGGAAGTGGGTACTGGATAGAGGGGGACAAAGGGAAGAACATTGGGACAAGTGTAATAGCATAATCAATAAAATCAGAGATGATTCTACAAGTAGTTTTTGCCATGATAAGATTTTTCATTCTTTTTAGATATTTTGAAGAATAATCATTGACTAAGTGTAGCCTTTGGGTAATATGTTCATAATTTAGATAATATTTTGTGCATGATTCAGCCTTGGAGTGTGTTTGTGTGTTTTAATTGTATGTGTGGATGAACAGGATAAATAAGATTTTGGTAAGGTTCATATTACCTCAATTTGGAATGAGCAATTCAAATGGAAGTGAATAAAGAAACCAATACATTTATTTATTTCTTCTTTTCCTATATTTACATGCTTTATAGAATGAAAAAAAATACAATTAGCCTGAACACAGCTTTCACTACTAACATTTCTTCAAACACTACTAGGTAATTATGTGTATGTGTAATAAATTAACTGCTACGAGTGCAAATGAGTTTCTTAGCTAAAAGATGACATTCTATATTTTTCTGAACACCTGGAACCAAGTTGGCAAACCATGGGCTCATCTGGAGTTCTAGTCGAGCTCACTGCTCCACAGTACTGAAAGGGACTGAAGCTGCTACCCTAGAAAATAGATCTTAATTTTGTGATGAGGAAATGATTCCTGAGTAGATGAGTCCTGGCATAATTCCACAGTCTGTTAATGTTTCCTTCCCGTTTATGTGTTCTCCTTTCTAGTCTTCCTGCAGCCATATTCTAAATCTACAATGTGTCTCTTTCTAAATAAAAACAAATAAAAAGTATTCCAACTGGGTTTGGTAGTCTGTGTCTATCTCCCTCTAACTCCTGATCTCCTTTCAATACCCACCTTTGACTTTAGCTAACTTGGGTTCTTTCCACCGTAGTCCTTAGTTATTAGTGCTCTGCTGATGAACATATTCCTTTCCCAGAAGCCCCACTTACTAGGTGTTATCATTAAGCCTTCAATCTGAGTACTACAGTTCTTATAGACTGTTTCTGCTGAATGGTTAGAGAATTTCTAGTCTGTCCCATATAAGTTAGCACTAAATAATATAATATATTTTTAAAATATTTTATTTATTTATTTTTAGAGACAGGGGAAGGGAGGGAGAAGAAGAGGGAGACAAACATGGATGTATAAGAGAAACATTGATTGGTTGCCTCTCACACACTCCCAACCAGGGACCTGGCCTGCAACCCAGGTATGTGCCCTGACAGGGAATTGAACCAGCAACCTTTTAGGTTGCAGGGTGATCCCCAATCTACTGAACGACCCCAGTCAGGATGTAAATTACATGCTATTTTATTGTTCATTAATTTTATATTACATATAATATATGCTATATACATCTTGTTTATTCACTGATTCATAAGTTTCTTGAGGCTAGAATTCATAACTTAGACTTTGTATAACTCGCAGTCCTAAGTACAGTGCTGAGCACATGGTAAATACTTGACTTTTGCACACATTTCTTGAACCTAACATGAAAAGAGGTGTTACTCTTTTCATGCATTGCTTAATGATGAGGGTATGTTCTGAGAAACTCAACATTAGGCAGTTTTGTTGTGTGCATATCACCGTGTGTACTCACACAAATCTAGATGGTATAACCACTGCATACCTAGGTTGTATGGTATAGTCTATTGGTCCTAGGCTACAAACTTGTACAGCATGCTACTATACTAATATTGTAAGCAGCTGTAACAATGGTAAGTACTTGTAATCTAAACATAGAAAAGGTACAGTAAAAATATGGTATAAAAGAAAAATGATACATCTATATAGGGCACTTACCATGAATGGGGCTGGCAGGACTGGAATTGCTTCGGGTGAGTCAGTGAGTGAATGGTGAGTGAACGTGAAGGCCTGGGACATTACTGTGCACTGCTGTAGACTTTATAAACACTGTACACTTGGGCTACACTAATTTATATATATTTTTCTTTCTTGAATAAATTAAACTTAGGTTACTATAACTTTATAAACATTTAATTTTTTAAACGTTTTGATTCTAGTATTAACACTTAGCTAAAAACATAAACACATTGTACAGCTATTTCTTTATATCCTATTCTATAAGCTTTATTCTATTAATTTTTAAAAACTTTTAAAACTTTTTGTTAAAAACTAAGATACACACACATTAGCCCAGGCCTATACAGGTGAGGATCATATCATTGTCTTCCACCTCCACTTCTTGTCCCACTGGAAGGTCTTCCTTCAGGGACAATAGCACACATGGAGCTGTGGTCTCCTAGGATAACAGTGCCTTCCTCTGGAATAGGTCCTGAAGGACCTACCCAAAGCTCTTCTTGAGGAGGGGTTACTCTTTTCAGAAATACACAGACTTCTTTATAAGAAGATAATTGCACCATGAACATTACTCTTTATTAATGAAAACCTTTCAAACTTCTAAAGAAGCTTGTTAAAATCTGCAAAAGCTTTTGCTAAACCCTTCACTGTTGAATTTTCTTGGGGGATGGGATTCTTCTTTTTCTTCTCCCGCAGTTTCCTTTTCTCTTGCCTCTTCTTCAGCTATGTGTTTCTGTTCATTTCCAACAACTTCTCATTAGTCAATTTCTCAGGAACAACCTCTAGGAGCTCTTCAATGTCACCCTTATGTAGGTTAAAGTTGTTTGCCATCTCAACCACAGCATTGTTGATTTTTGCAACCTCTTCATTCTTGGCAAATCTTTTGAAGTCATGGATGAACCTCTTCAGTGTCTTCTTCCAAATGCCAATCATACACTCCTTGGTGACATGCCCAAGCAACGTTCTTGATGCATAGATGTTGTAATCCATCCAGAATTGCATCAGCGTCTTCCTCAGTTGTAGCAATAGACTGGACAAAGTTCCTCCTCAGTTAATAGGCCTTAAAAGCTGCTAAAACTCCTTGGTCCATTGGTTGGAACAAAGAGGTGGCATTTGAAGAGAGAAACACCACTTTCATATCGCAGAAAAGATCTTTAATAAAAGGAGAATTGTCCTGGAGAGTTATCAATAATAAGCAAAATCTTGAAAATATGTTATTATCCAAAGAGTACTCCTTCATTTTTCTGGCAGGGCAATTCAGGAGGGCATCTTGGAATAGGAGCCGGGTCAACCATGACTTCTTATAGCTCCAGTAGTACACTGGTAATGTGTATTGACTGATGTGTTTGAAGGCCCTGGGGTTTTTACTGTGACAGACCATAAAGGGTTTCAATTTCTAACTTGCAGCACTGCCCCCAAGTAAGACTGTTATCCTGTCCTTAAAATCCTTGAAGCCTGGCATTGACTTAGCCTCCTTATGGAAGAAAGTCCTTTCAGGCATCCATTGTCAGGACAGGGAGGCTTTATCCATATTAAATATTTGCCCTTCCAAGTAATTTTCCTCTACAATCAGCTTATCTAGAGGTTCCAAAAATTCTTCAACTACTTTCACACCAGCAGTCACAGACTAACCACTCACTTTCACAGTATGTGAGAGTAACGATTCTTGAATTGTTTAAACCACCTAGAGCTAGCAGTAAGCTCAACATCATCATTAGGTCCAGCCTCTTCAATATCACAACCTTTTAGTTTTGGCTATGATGGTCATGGTGCTTAGAGGGACATGCATCAGTGTCTGGTCTTCAGTCCAGGTCATTAGAACTTTCTCCATGTTTGGCATGGGCCCTTCTAGAATTTTTGTTATTCTCATTATCTCCAATGCAGCAGATCCTTTAACAGCATCCATCACTTTGCTCTTGTTCTTCGAGATCATAGTTATGGTGGAATGGGATATGCCTGGCTGGTGAGCAATAACCGTCACTGATTTTCCATGTTTGTAGTCCTTGATCACTTAAATTTGTTTCCAGGTCAATCATTCACCATGGCCTCTTACTGTCAACATAAGCAGTGGATTTTGTACGCTTAGGGGCCATGATGAACAAAACAACATGAGGTTAAATCAAGCACAAGAAAAATGATGCAACCAAGGGATGCAGTAACATGCGCTCTATGAGGCTGCTGCTGGCTAACATGGCACACTGTTTTACAGCAAACAATTTTAGTAAGTAGAAAAAGTACAGTCTGAATAGCAATAAAATGTATAGTATACTAAGTACCTAAACTGGTAACATAGCCACTTATTATTATTATCCAGTATTAGATACTGTACATAATTGTATGTGTTATATTTTTATAAGGCTGGTAGCACAGGCTTGTTTACACCAGCATCACCATAAACCAGCATTATGTGAGTAATGTGTTATGCTATGGCATTATGACAGCTACGACCTCACTAAGTGATAGGAATTTTTCAGCTCCATTATAATCTATGGCACCACTGTCATATAAGCAGTCCACTGCTGACCAAAACAGTGTCATGCAGCACATGACTGTATGTGCCAAGCAAGGAGGATATGGTTTCTACTCCCCGATATGGCAAGACTCAACATGCCTAATCATGATGTGAGCTTTAATTAAAAGACCAGCCATAAAAGTTAAACATTTGAAATCATGACATATAATCTGCTTTGTCAGTCTTGGCTTGTTAGTTGGAGAAACTTAAACTCACTCAGCATTGAGTACTGACTAAGTGCTCAAGACAGACCTTAAGGACAAATATACAACATGTGTTCTTGAGAATTTTAGTTTTTTAGGGAGAGGATATTAACAAAAAGCAGTAGAGAGAGAAAGAGAGAAAAACATTGATATGAGAGAAAAACATCAATTGGTTGCCTCCCATATATGCACTGACTGGGGATTGAACTTGCAACCTTTTGGTGTATGGATGACACTCCAAACAATGGAGCCACTTGGTCAGGGCCAGCAGGCAGGTTTTGAAGGTGGTAAAAGCAAGAACTGATGGGAAAGAGGAACAGCATACAATGTGCAGATGGAGGTAAGCATGTTACTTGAGAGGGAAGCCAGGGTTTTTTTCTTTCTTGGGCAAAAACTTAAAACTCCACCCATGAAAGAAAAACATGTGTGGGAGTGGCAGAATGTCCTAAAGCCAAGAGGGAAGAATGCAGGATGGGTATAGAATAAACAGGATACTTGTATGAGAAAGATGACATGTGGCACAGACCTAAATGTTTAGAGAAATAGCACCAGCGAGCCACAAAATGCTCTAACAGATTATTAGCTATGCAGAACCTAAAGGTCAAATGCCTTCCAAGGGTCCTGCTTGGGTTAATTGCATAATTTTTGTTTTCCCTCACAGTAATAAAGCTGGAAGCTTCTATACTTTAAAACATCAGTATTTAATGAATGTCTAGTACAATCTTTCTGTATTTTCATAATCAAATATTCTGGCAATTTGTCTAGGTACTAAAATGGTTTCCATACAATTTACTTTAATGTTAAATTGTACTGGAAAAATATTTACTGGGCAATTCAGGCTAGATATTTTCTCCATACTAATAAGATTAACTGCAATTAAATTTTATAATTGATTATTCACTATAAGATAAAAATATTTTAAGAAGATTGCTCTTGCGCATACTTGTCTCTGGGACAAGACCTGGGTTTCTGGGGGGCAGAAGGAGTCAGAGAGAGACTTTTCACTCTTTTATGATGTTTGGATTTTGTACCATAAACAAATACTTCTTATTCAAGCAAATACAACTTTAAAGATAAAATTGTTTTGTGTAGTGAAAATGTTATGCATAAAGTTTATTCAATTCAATCTATATGCCATAATAAAGGACAGAGAAGGAAAACTCTGACTCCAAAAAACCTCCGCTGCCTTGCGGCATACCTCTTCAGGGGAAAGGCTAAGGGAGTAAACCCCGACAGAAAATCCGGAGCCGGAGTCCCTAAGGCGGTTTGACGTTGTAGTCAACACCGGCAACTCCTGCGGCGCACCTGAAGCCAAGCTGTATTGACTCCGTCTTTCCCTTAGATCCTTCAGCTGCGAAGAGAGGGGGGGTCTGCTGCATGGGCAACAGCAGACCCTCCATATCACCCTGCCCAGGCTCTGTAGCTTCAGCGTCATCGCAAGATGTCGATTCAACACGGGAGGAGACAGATACCTTGTCACTCCCGAGTCGGACTGCACAGCCATTCTCGGCGGTGCAGATAGACTCTTAAGAAGCTACACCATCGTCTCTCGAGACGGACGGCTGCCGACGACGAATAAAGGACAGAACAAAAATTGTATGGTATTATTTAAAAGGCGAAGAAAAAAACACATACACTCATGGAAGATGTTCTCATTTAAAACTCATTGTTTTGCCTCTTAAAACCTCTGTGTACCTTTCTCACAAACCACACGTGTCAACTTATTCAAAATTTAATTTGATATATGAGTGGCCTACTGCTCCTTCCACTGTTTTTCAAGAGAGCCCTGAAAAGTTCAAAATGTTTTCGCCGAGAGTTATGTTAAAACTAGTAATGATAAGGACAAAATGCTCTAATACTCAGGTATTTTTAATGTTATATACTTCAGAAAACAGCAAGTGTGCTTACGTGTGAACATCTGCTTTGGTAAACCAAGCAACAAACATCCAGTACATCCAAATTTGAGGTGAAGCTTTAAAACACACCTTCAAAGGATTTGAAGTTTTACTGACATCTCATCCAAGACATATTAAAAAACATTGCCTTACTTTGTGAGCATTCAAATATATTTTCTATAAGAAAATACACTTAAGGGAAAATTGTCTTGTGGATGAAGCCCAGTTTTCTTGGCATGTTGGTGTAGACAAGAGGTTGCTGCTTTGGCTGACCCTCTAATGATGTGCTTCTTACTATCTGAAAAGCAACATCATGATCCACATTCTATTTAGTTTTCATTATAGCATTTAGAAACAATCAAAAGAATTGACAAAAGTGTTCCCTTTTAAATATTTATTGTAGATAAAATGTATTAGTGTGCTAAAACTAAAGTGTAAAACATTTTGATAAAAACATGGTATTTATATAGTCTCAAAGGACATTCTTAAAATGTATTTATGAATTACAAAGGGAAGACAAACAGGGCAGACAGCACCTCACTGAGTGATCAGAGTTAACATCCCCAGTTCTCTGGGAAGGACCCATATCACTTCTTTGTTTTTGATACCAAAGCACTAATCAAGCCTAGTCATGACCCATCAAATGAACCACAGTAAGGGCATTCCATAAAATAAAAGTCTGGTCAATGTCATGAAAAAAAAAGGAAGGCTGAGGTACTGTTCTAGAGTAAAGAAGAAATGGAAATTAAATGTAGTCCTTGTTACTGGATTGATGACCAGAATTATTGTTATAACTTCATTATATTATTTATTATTAGGACAATTGGTGAAATTTTAATAGCATTTGTAGATTACAAAATGTCAGTGTATTAATGTTAAATCTCCTGATTCCAATAACTGTGATGTGGTGATGTCCTTTTTCATAGGAAATACATATGGACATATTTAGGGGTGAAAAAGCAGGGTTTCTGCAATCAACTCTCAAATGGTTCATAAAAAATGTGTGCCAGTGTGGTCAAATATTAGCTATTGCTAAGTCCTAGGTGAAGGGTATATGGGAGTTCTTTGTACTAAGTTTATGTTTTGGGGGTAAGTTTAAAATTGTTTCAAAATAAAAAACTAATTATTAGGAATACACCTTATGTTAATACTTCAAAGAAAAAACAAAATTTTAAAAAGTATCTTCATTGAAGCTCTAGATCTCACTGAACTGTTTTATTCAAATTACAGCAATTTCTTTTATTAGTATATCACATGTGCAAACAAAGTATGATACTGATTCTTTATGGTCGTTCCATTCTTTCTTAGCATTTTGACATAAACAATGTGAGGCTTAGAAGGTTTCTGATGGAGTAAATGTCCTTTGCTCAATGACAGTCAAACTCCCAGAGTACCATTCCAAGGACAGATATGCAAAAGCAGCCAAAGACAATTAGCATTTCGGGGCTCCTTGAAAAGACTTGACAAACAGTTCTCCACAGCTTTGAGGAGGAACTGGAATCTCTTGGCAAGCACCTGGGGCCTTTGTAACCTGCCTGCTTTTCCCCTCCATTGTGTCAGTGGTTGGTCTCCAACCTGCTCTCAGCCCCACTGAGACTTGTAGATCCTGGCAGGTGCCACCGTCTTTTTGCACTTCTCTATATCCTCTTCTGCTCTCAACCCTACTATTCAAGGAAGGCTCAGCTTGGCATGAAGCTAGTTGTGAAAGGGTCCTCCCATGTTCTCCCCATAAGCCCCTTTAAACATAACATTATACAAAGGTATCAACTTTGTTTATAAGTCTGTATTCCCTCTACATGATACGCTCTTTGAGGAAAAGTTGTGCTCCTTATTCATTTTAGTATCCACAGACACTTAATAAGTTTGTTGAATATAAGTACTGAATAAGTGAGAGGAGCTAATGTGACCACCTCCACATCTACCCTTCCTTGCCCCTCAGCAGCGCCCTCATGCTCAATTTTGGCAGAAAAAGCCATGGTGGAAGGGAGTTATCAATGTTATCCCACTGAAGACTGCTATTTATAGATTACTTTGTTACACAAACCTTTCACTGGGAAGAAATAGTCATCCAGGGAAGCCATGTTCCATCTTTGCCCACTGCCAGGGTACTCTGTATATAGTTGGGAAATCATTACATTTTCAAGGCAGACACTTCCCCGGCAAGTTTTTTCCCTCCTCTGTTGCCACTTCCTCAGCTGGAGCTGTCAGCCTAGATGGTCTCTGAGGCCTCACTATCTGTCTGCTTTCTGCACACACCATTATTTTAATCTTTAGACTTGGACTTTGACATGGCCCTGCAGAATCATCATGATAGCCTTGAGTCTAAGAGACAGGCACTCACGCCTTCCAGTCAGGGCACATAACTAGGTTGCACATCAGGTCCCCAGTTGGGGGCGCGAGTGAGAGGCAACCACACAGTGATATTTCTCTCCCTCTCTTTCTCCTTCCCCCTCTCTCTAAAAATAAACAAACAAAGAAATAAATAATTAATTTAAAAAAATTTTTTTAAATGTGATGTATTTCAGTATTAACTCACTTGCTGGGTTGTGGTAAGGGTGGTGTTTCAGGATATATCTCACCTTTCTATCACTAGGAAACAGAGTTGTGTTGGGGTGAGTACTGTGTTGAATCAACCAAAAGTTTGTTGGAACTTGCAGCAAAAATTGGCAGAAATTTTAGCTCCAGGGAGCAAAGCAAAAAATCTGAGAGATAGAGCAAATGCAGGTGAGCCACAGGTGGCCTCAGAGAACTTGTAGCTAGGTAAGGCAAAGAAGGGAAGGGTAGGACAATGGTGGCAGTGGTGGTGGGAAAGGAGGAAGACCGAAGTAAGTTTAAGAAAACCTGACTGAAGCTAAGGTGGCAAAAGAGAAAGAGGGCTGATATCTGGGAGCTGCCAGTGACAGAGACCCAAGTAGATTACCTGGGAAAATGCTCACCTGGACACCTGTGCTGTGAGAGAGGGCATAAAGGTAGAAATATTTGAACAGTTGGGGCCAGTCAACAGCTTGACGTTTTGGGGATCACTGAGACATCTCCCTCCAGGAATATGGTAAGGTATAGGGACATCACATGAACTGAAGAGATGGTCTATAGATGCCATTTGAAGGGCTGCAGAGAGGGTTGGCTGGGGGCAGGGAATAGCTAGAGGGTTCAGTTGGCTCCCCACTGGGCCCAAAGAGGAGTGGAGAGTGTGTGGGTAGCTGGGTGTTCATTGTAAGCCACTAGGGTCTCAGGGTGCCAGAGTTCCTGCTTTCTTCTATGGAGCAGTGATAATAATTCTGAAGGGGCACCTCACATATGCCATCACTGTTTCAGGTACAAACATTGATTCCTCATAACAACATTACAGAGTAAGTACTGTGATCATCTCCATTTTATACTTGAGAAAAGGCGGACAGCAATGAGGGCTGGAGGTCGGGGGTAGCAAGAGGTTTCAGCTGCTTAAAAAAATTACCAGGAAGACCACTAACCTTCATGATATAAATTTTAGAATTCTGCACACACTCCCCAGAGGGGACAGAACAAGCATACAGGAGGAGCAGCTAGACCTACTTGGCACAGGCATGGCTCTCAGCCCTCCTGTGGATGTGCTTGCCCTCCCATGAACAGCTCCAAGAAGCCCAGCTCCCACCTTGTTCTCCACTGAGTGGCACATCTTAAGAGTGTTGGAGCCCAGGCTCACAGTGGGCAGCTTGGCTTCCAGGGCCTTATTCCCGGTTCACTGTGCTGCAGTGAGCCAGCCTGCACTCCCACCAAATGCTTGGTGTTCTCTTACCTGGGAGGACAGGAAAGAATGTTCTTGCTCTCTGGGTTTATGTTGATATATAATTCTGATACACAGTCACCTTAGGAAATATCAGGTGCTAAGACAGTACTGACCAACTGATCAGACTACATTCACCCTTGTCATTAAGCTTCATTTATCCTCTTCCCCTTAAAAAAAAATCTAGCAAAACAATTTAAAATACTTGCATTTTAAGAAAAACAATCAAATAAATACATAATTCACTTTAATTCATCTATGATTTTATTTGATATTGTGCTAAGAGTTTTTTGGGAGTTGGGGGGTGGGTAACTGCAATTTTTCCTATTTTATAAATGGTCAAGTGATACATGTTCTGTCTCAATCATCACCTAAGACTATTTATTTTCATGTGTAGATGAGCTGGATGGAAAGACATGGTGCCAACTAGTGAAGGGTGTTCTGGGTAAAGCCAAGACAATGTGGACGTATACATGAGAGAAAACTATCAAGAGGCAATTAATTAATTCATGATACCATCCCACACCAAGCTGCTCCATTAACTTCTTTTTTTAAAAAAATTTTGAATATGTTTTATTGATTATGCTGTTACAGTTGTCCCAATTTCTTTTCCCTTTGTTTCCCTCCACCCAGTGATACCCTTCCCTAGAGTTGTCCCCCCTTTTTAGTCCATGTCCATTGGTTGTGCATATAGTTCTTCTCCACCTCTTCCTGTCTACTCCATTCCCTCCTGTTATGCTTCTTCATTCCTGTACCATTCCCTCTCTTTCCCTCTTCCCCCTCCCTGCTGACCTCCCCCCAATATGTTCCCCATACTTATGATTTTTTTCCCACTCTTATTGTCTACCTAGTTTGCCTTTGTTTTGATTCTCTAGCTTCTGTTGTTGGTTGTTGTGATGCAGTTTTCATTTTAATGTTCATAGTTTTGAGCCTCCTTCTTCTAAACCAGTCCCTTTAACTTCTCATATAACAATGGTTTGGATCTAATGAACTCCTCCAGTTTTACTTTGTCCTGGAAGCACTTTCTCTGCCCTTCTATTCTGAATGGCAGTTTCACTGGATAGAGTATTTGTGGTTGTAGGTTTTTGATTTTCATTACTTTGAATATTTCTTGCCAGTCCCTTCTTGCATGTAGGGTCTCCTTTGAGAAATCAGCTGATAGTCTAATTGGGACCACATCGTACATAATTTTTTTCTTCTCTCTTGCTGCTTTTAAGATTCTCTCTTTATCCTTAATTTTTGACAGTTTGATTATAATGTGTCTTGGAGTTTTTCTCCTTGGGTCCATTTTTTTCTGGAACTCTCTGTGCTTCCTGGACCTGTAAGTCTATTTCCTTCCACAAGTTAGGGAAGTTCTGCTTCATTTTTTCACATAATTTTTCAATTTCTAGTTCTTTTTCTTCACCCTCTGGCACTCCTATAACTGGAATGTTTGTTCGCTTATAGCTGTCCCATAGGTTTCTGATCCTCTCCTCACATTGCTCCTTTTTTGTTTCCTCTTTCTGCACTGGTTGACTGTTTGTTCCTTCCCTATGTTCCGATTTGTTGATTTGATCTCTGGTTTTCATTTCCTCACCACTTGTCTTGTATGTGTTTTCATTTGTTTCAGTATGACTGGTTTTCATTCCTCCCCCATCTTGTTCCAAATCTCTTGTTGATTCTGTAAGCCACCTTATAACTATAGCTCTGAACTGAGCCTCAGAAAAATTTCTTATTTTTTCTTCAGTCAGGTTCCTCATCTGTTGCCTGGTGAGCTGCGTAACCAGGATTTCAATCGTGGTCTGTTTCATATTGGCAGATTAGTGCGTACTTTTGTTTTCTGGTCAGGTTATAGGAGGTGGAACCCCGTGAGCTTTGTGTGGGGGTGGGGGTGATTCCTGCCGTTATTCTCCGCTGAGAGACCGCGAGCCTCTTTTTCTGTCCCCACGCCCTCTGGGCCTCACAGATGGAGGCAATGGGAGTCTGCCTTCCCCAGCATTGGAATCGTGAGCTGATGGGGTTCGACTGCAGCTGGGATTGCTCCTCTGGCGTTGTTCCGGCGCCCGGCGACTGGCGACCTTTTTCACCGCACTGTGGCGCTTTGTGTGGGGGCGGGAGTGCGAAATGGATTCCTGCCGTTATTCTCTGCTGAGAGACCACGAGCCTCTTTCTCTGTCCCCATGCCCTTCGGGCCTCACAGATGGAGGCAATGGGGGTCTGCCTTCCCCAGCCTTGGAATCGCATGCTGACAGGGCTCGACTGCAGCCGGGATTGCTCCCTTGGCTTTTCTCACAGTCCCATCATTATCCCCGCTGCCACCACAGGCAGTACCGCCCCGCTCCAGTTTTAGCCCTTCTACCTGTCCGGATGAGCACCGCTGGTTTATAACTTCATACGGTGGACTTCCATGTAATTTTATTTTCTGGAATTTCCAGTTATCTTTTAGTTTTGAAGTAGTTGTATTCCAACTTAGTTGTGGAGGGAGACAGAGCATGTCAGTCTAGGCCTCCATCTTGGCCGGAAGTCCTCCATTAACTTTCATTTGGATTGCTACAATAGGTTCCAAGATGGTTACCCCACTTTATCTCTTGCCTTCCTACAATCCATTCTCCACTCACAGCCTTAATCATCTTGATAAAACACAATTAGATCATGTAACTTCACTGCTTAGAACCCTCTAAAGTCTTCGCTGATCAGCACAGACCTGGTCTATGGAGGCCACAAAATCTGGCTCCTAATGCTTTCTTTAACCTCCCACCTGGATAGACACTATCTACACTGGCCTTCTTTCTATTACATCATTTCATATAATTTAATTGAAATTCAAATGGAAAGCAATAGGAAGATCAAAAGAACAAAGAGAAACCCAAGTGTTATATTCTTAGAGGAGATTCTTTGGACACCTTAAGATAGACTTAGACTCTCCATTAAAATGAATAATCTCACATGCAATTTTAAATTTATAGTCTTTTAATTTTTCTTCTTTAATTAAAGAACTCGAATTATTTTTAAAATAGGGTATATTTTGTTCAAAAATTATATCTACAGAAAAATAAACTTAAAAACTTATAAGGAACTGAGTGTGACACTGAAAGACTCTCAACAGTTTAATCTCATAAAAGTACTAGATTTAGTAAATTAGTGTTATATTTACTATAAAAAGTACTTGATTTAGCTCTACTTTTATGATTTTTACTATATATATTCTTTAAATAAAGTTAATTTTCTCAAAATATACCAAGTAATATGAGTATATAAGTCAAAGATTTGTTTTAGGATTATTAAAATGCCAATTCAAAAACTATTTAATCTAATAAGGGAAATAAATGAACATTTCAGAGAACTATGGAATAAGTGTTACTGAAAATGTGTGCACATTCAAATAAAAAAAAGCATTTTCAGAAGTGAAGTTATTATATTTATATATTAGTTTCCTCATTTATATAAGTGTAGGCTCTTTTACAAACATAATTTCATTTGACATGGACAGAGGCATAGATGACAACAAATGTTAGGCTTAAAAACTACCAAAAAATAAGTGTTACCAAGAAAGAGCATTATAATTGCATTTGCATCTGCTGGTTTCCAATTCTCTTTCATTGATAATTAATTATGATTCTGGTAACCATTTTTAAGTAGCCTTAACATATTCATATGAAAAGGTATGTGCACAAAGGAAATGGTTTCTTGAGTTTTTTCTTTAATTAAAAATATTCATGATGTAGCTCAAAAAACACTTTCACAAATTAGGGGCTTGGATTCCTTAGTAATCCACTTGAGAGTTACCAACTTTCTGAATTTCAGATTAAATATAGAATCTCTTTATCATGTGTGAGTTTGTCATGAACAAGAAAAAGAAATGTGTGACTGATTAATACATCTTCATTCTAACTTCCCGTTATACGCTAACAATAACTTTTTCCTACATCAGAACCATATATAAGATGTTTTATGATTCCTTTTAGTCGGACATGACAGGACAAAATTGAGAACTTAAACATATGTCCATAAATGTGTAAATGTGAAAGTTGCATGGGAATGCCATTTCAGCTAGGACCTTGTATTTTTGGGTGACTGCTACAATAGTAAACTATCACAGAATGCTGGGAGGATATCCAAAAGCTCTAGTTGATTGAAGCACTGATTTGGCAATACTCCTTCCCCTCAACATCATCCCATTAAACTTCCTCCAAGCCATCCAATCAATTAAAGACACAGTTTAGTAAAAAACAAAACAAAAGATTGAGCTGTGCCAGATGCCTTATCCCTTTTTCTAGCCATTTTGCTACCCCTAACTCCTTTTTAGAAATTGTAGAAATCTCACTGGCTACATTGCAATGTTTATTAGAAGCAATAATCCCATGAAAGGATACCAAAAAACGCTTGGAAAAAAAAAGTAATTCTTATCTGCCATCTTGATAACGAAGCCTGTGGGACACTGTGTTGTGCTGAAGAGAAGGAGTAGGGCTGAACAGGCACACACTGGCCCAAATTTTTGTAAGAACAGAGCAGAACCTATCTATTGCACACACTGGTTTCTGCACTGGTTTCCTTGGAAGAGAGGATTCTGAGAATGAAAAATATCTGAAGACCACCATGCTAGACAGTGAAAACTTGGAAATACTGTTATTGATGGGTACACACACATAACACACATATATGCTCTTTTGGCACAACCATAACAAAAATGATTTTCTGTGAAACAAGCTTAATCTAATTGCCAAATAACAATATTTTAAAGAAATGTTTACTCCCAAATAAGAGAAAATTAATATTCACGTCCTATTGCATAAGCAATACTGCCATCCAACCGATTAGGAAAGCAGGTCTAAATCCTGCAGATGTAAAATGAACTACATTTCCCTACCATATAGTAAACGTTCAGAAGTAATCCATGTTATAATTTACAGCACACATTCTCTTCTCGTTTTATCTAAAGGACAGACACTTTAAAGGAAACTGAATTCTATTCTTCCTATTTTTCCCTCAGAGGCAATCACATATCAGAGCACTTCTCTCTACTCATGGAATTTCTACTCATTTATCATCTTGGAAACTGCTTAATTATTAGTTTAGAAATACAGATAGGAAAAAGTAGTAGAGATATTTCTGAAAGGTATGCCATCTTCCTGAATAGAAACTTCACTAATACATCCACAAAAGCATTTTTTTAACAATCCTAGTGTTAATATTTTAATGCAGAGGAAAGTATTTCTTTTAAGCAGAGTTAGATTTTGAACACAGTTAATAATAAATTAATATTAACATTGATTTTCAGTAAACCACCTCATTAAAAATAGTTACATCTTGCATCATGTAAATATTTCAATAAGGATTTACATACCTGGGAATATTCAAAGTCAGTGATAGGGGCTATACTCTTGATATAGTCTGATCGAAATTGGTTTTCTGGGTTGGCCAGTGGAACTGGAGGTATTATAGTACTCATCGCCGAAATGATTGTCTAAAATGGAATAGAGAAAAATATATATGTGGATAAATATAACACTTAGGCTCTGTTTATGATAATCTAATATATAATTTCTGTCTACATAGTTTTAGAGAAGAGTATTTAACTTTTTTAGTAAACAAGCATTTAAATAAAAGTCCTTACCACAATAGCATCTTTAACATTTTTCCGAATGTCCAGAATTTTCTGCTTTTTTTCCCTGTATTAAAAGAGAACTGTTATTAGTTTATTGTTAGCACTGATTTGAGTGAATTGAGTGGGATTTTAAATTTCCAGCTGCAGCATCTGGCTAAAATGGTTTTCCTAGAGGTCAGTATAAACCCCCAGTACAGCAGTTCTTATCATCTAATGTGCTCTAAACAAATTGAGTACACACATTACAATCCATAGCGTTAAACAACCACAAAGGTTACACAAAACACGGCAAACTTGTCATGAATATTGCATATAAAATCTATACAGCTACACTTATATATTTGATTTGAATCTATCCATGTGTTGATAGATATGAATTAAAATAGAAGCAGACATGATATAGAGAAAAGTAAATATTGACATATTGGCTGTTTAGGGCAATACCAAAAATACAGATCAATACCTCAAGACTGCCTAATAAATCATATTTTGTTAAGCAAGTTATTTTATTTTTTGATCTAGACACTGTCAGAAAAAGGATTTACTTATGTATTGGCTTGGCCAAAAAGTCCATATGATTTTTTTTCCATAAAATAAAAGACACATTTTTCATTTTCACCAATAACTTTATTGATTTGGATATTTTGAGCATGTCGGCTATCTCCTGTGTGGTAATAACGTTGATTGTTTTTGTGTCTGTTTGATCGCTATCGACTTCAATTGGTCTACCCAACTGTGAAGCATTGTCTAGCAAGAAATCTCTAGCATGATACTTTGCAAACCACTTTTGACATATATTCAATCAGTCACAGCACCTTTTCCATACAATGTACATACCTTTTCTTGCGTTTCAGTTGTGTTTTTACCTTTCTTGATATAATAAAGCATGATTGGCCAAAAATGTTGCTTAGTTTCTTCTATCTTTAATATGAAAATGCCTACACAAAAATTTAACAATTTGATGTTTGTTTGTTTTTTAATGCACGCTGATATGACATCTATCACTATACAGTCTAACAAAATTGTTTCGAATGAAGTTAAAGACAACTAAGCGCTACTAGAGCCATCTTATGGAAAAAACCAAACGCACTTTTTGGCTAACCCAATATACCAAATTCAACAATACACTCCTATAGTCTTCTCCTTAGAGGTGTATTCAATGATTAAATTATCTACCTAGAGAAAGCACTTTTGGGAAGGTTGGGAAAGAAGCGACAAAGTTTGCAAGCAGTTTAGAGGCAAAACCGAAATTGATCATTCCTTACTCGGGATTAAATCCATTGACGTGCAGGATCCTCATTTGTTTGACGATAGTGCTTTTCCCAGACTCACCAGCCCCTACAAACAAACAAAAAGAATGCTGTGATCTGTAGCCCGATGCCTTTGCCATCTTTCACTCAACCCACATTGAATAATTATCCTACCCCAACGCAGACATTTTCAAGTACACGCCAGTTCTGGGCTGCAGGAGTTGGCCGGGGTTGCTGGCTGTGCGCTCCGCCCGGCCAGGAGCCGCTGCGAGTGCCCTCCCGCCTTACCCAGTAGAAGCAGGCGGTGAGTCGCTTTGTAAGCCAGGCGCTCCTTCTGCAACTGCTTCTCGATCTTTTTGTTGGCCTCGCGTCTTTCTTTTTCATCGACGCCCTGGTCTTCTGTTGTCTTGCTGTTGCCCAAACAGCCCATGCCTGCCTGCTTGGTTGGATCCTGCGACGGCTTCTTTACCTTGCTGCTGAAAGAGATGGTCTGGTCTCTCGGTATTTTCCGATCAGAACAGGAGCTCTTCTCCCTCCCTCTGCCCACTGCAAACTCCCAACTAAAAATGATGCAGGGGAGACGCACGGGGTCAAATGCTTTTTAAAGATGTCTGTTCAGAATTATCTGCTGGATAAATGGCATGCAATGAATGGAGAAAGGGTCAGAGAGCTCCAGGCTCTGCTGGAGTCAGCCAGGTGGCGCCGCGCCTCCACTCGCCCCGCGTTTTCCCGCGGAGCTCAGCCCGGCTCAGTCCCGCCCTCGGCAGCACAGCGGGGAAGCGCCCAGAGGAGATTCGGAGCGGACAGTGTGCTCTGCCCAGTGCCGGAGTCCGAAGGCTGACGAGCGGCGGGAGGAACAGAGTGCGCTGCTGAGTTCTCACGGGGCGACTACAGGCGCCTACCGGCGCCTACCGGCTAGCTTGCCGCGCCCCTTTCTGCCTCCTGGGCGGCGCGAGACCTGCGTTCCCTCCGGGTCTGAATTCCTCTAGGGCTTCCGCGCAGCAGGGAAGGGGGAGCGCCGGTTGGAGGTGGGGGAGCCGCCGGACGCTGGTTCTGGGGTGACTGAGTGGCGCTAGCACTAACGGTGTTGGAGGGGTCAGGAGCTGACCTCTTAGGTCCGGCGCGTGAGAGGCTCGACGTGGGATCCCGAACACTGCCCTGCGACTTTCTCACACCCCAAGCCCAGGAGAGGGGATCTGGGCGAGCGCTCCCCGTCAATCCTTGGGATGCCTCCCTGCTCACAAGCAGGAAAGGCCTCGAGGAGGATCATACATATTCTATCAGGGAGGAGGCTCTGTAAGATTCTCACCAGTCACATCGCTTTTGTTCCCTTCATTTTCGAGACTATTCCAGCACACCCACGCCGCCGCCTCCCGTAGCCTCTTGTCTTTACCTCTCGCCCCCGTTTTTCTTTTGCAGTTCTCTGAACAGCTGTGCTCCTTTTCTCGAGGACACTCTGGCCTGGAACTTGGCATTGTAGACCAGGCAGAAGACAGGCATGTGTCCTCAGGTATTATGACTGAGTGCGAGATAGGTTCTTCCATTGCTATCACGGCCAGCCCAGACGGGCAAGCCAGCCTCTTTGCATTTGCATTGGTGTACTTGAGCAAAGGAGGGCAAAAGAGGTGACTGGGCAGCGGTCCTGTGCCAGCACTGCGCCATGGAGATCACTTCTCTGTGAGTTGTCACAAGTTGATGCTCTCCAGGCTCTGGGGGCCCAACTGTGCTGCACACAGATTCATTTCCATGCCTTTGCTAAGCTCTGTCTTCAAGTGCCCCACTTTTCTCCAAACCCACATTTCGCTCACTTTCTACATGGCTTGGCTTTTTCCTGCACAGAGAGCAAACCCTTAACTAGTGGGAACTGCCACTATGCTACTCCTGAGCCCAGGGTCATGGCAGTCTTTACCCTGTCAGTGTGTCCCCTCTCCTGTCATCTCCCCTCTTTCTTCAACCTCTTTTCTATTGGCTTGTTTCCTTCAAGTATATAAATACATTCAACTCTGTCCCTTTGAAAACCAACAGGCCCTCCTTCAATCCCAAGTCTCCAGTTAGTTCCACCACTTTTCCTCCTGCCCACCACAGCCAAGAGTTAAAAATGGAATGTGACTCCTTTTGTCCTTCTTTACCTCCTGTTCACACCTCAGTCTCTGCTAGCCCACCTCTCCACACTGAAAATATTCTCACCAGGGTCATCAATGTTTCCCAGGGGCTAAACTTTGGTTTTTGCCTTCTTTGACCTCTGTGGAATTGGCTCTGGCTCTCCTTGAGATGCTCTTGTCCTTTGGCATCCACCAGATGGACTTTTTGATTTCCTGCCAGCCCTCTGGTTGGTAGATCTACACTCCTCCACTGGGTGGAGGTCCCTTGGACCCAGAACAGCCTTTCTCCCTTTAGGCACACTCATAGGTAGGTTCTTAGTAAAAGAATTTCATGGTCAAAATTTAAATTTATAAAATACTTGTGCAGTTTAGTACTACATTGAAAACAAGAATACTCTTTTAAAAAAGCATTAATCACTGACATAGCAGAAGCAAACATACAGTGCTATGCTACATTCTGAGATAGGTCAAAGGTTCTAATTTTGTGAAAGGAGACAATTTAGCGCTGTTGTCAGGCCTCACACCTGTGTTAACACAAATATTCACACATGGCAATATCATCCTTGCCTGTAGTGTGGCTGATGGGGCAGTCATAAGGTGAGAAAAGGTATACAGAAATAGCACAGTGTAGTGAAACGTTTATAGGAATTTGTCAGGTTTTTGTTAATGCCAAGATTTGTATAAATTGTGAGAAGAGGACAAACAAATTCCATTAAAACTTATAAAGGGAGAATTAAGTTAGAACCCAGAAGCCACATTTTTAAGGCAGCCTGATATTTACCCTAAAAATAAAGCATAATGTTTCCACTTGTTAAGATTTAGGAGTTAGGGTTAAAAATAACTTTTTATACATTGACTTTCATATGATTAGATGAACAGATCTAATAGAACAGATATGCACTATATGACCTACAGTGTGATCCACAATGCAGTGCTAAACACTCTAAAATATAAAAACAGTGCAGTGTTTTTTAAAAGAAAAGCAAAGTCAATCTTTGCCTAGTCCTACATTTATCAGGTAGGAGTGCAACACACCTTAAAACAAAACGAAACAAAAAAAACTCAGTCACCTGGCCTTTTCCTCATCTGATCTGGGAAGCTGATCTAAATTTGTATTTCAAACCATGGGATCAGAATTCAAAATCCTAGCTGGCTCACTTGGAGAAGGGGGAGGCCAGCTTTAGGTGGAGCACAGAGCTCAGCCAGGAATTGCTGGCAATGCAAGCATCTGTTGCCAGGCAACAGCAGCAGTAGGGCAGCAGTTTCCTGCAAAGCAGCGCACACCCACCAGCAGAGATAAGGGGCTGCCCTGCAGCAGCCCGGTGCCGGCAGAGGGATGGAGGCAGCAGATTCAGAGAAATGCTGGAGCTGAAAAGTAGGTGAGGGAAGGTCCTGGTCACGTCAGGGAGAACAAGGAAGGCACAAAGTTTGGGGCAAAAGGCAAAGATAAAACAGTGATGTTTTCCTCACTCTTGTTGATATTTAAGACAGACAGGGTATCTCAGAAGTCTAATGCATTTGAAAGTTTAATTACTTATGCTTTGCTTATGTTATTTAGTTTTGTGAATTTTGAATACTGTAATGATTTTGATATTTGTTTTTATTTCAGTCCCTCTGATTGAAGTTGGCAAATGTCGAAAAAATTGCACCTGTCCTCTGGTCAGCTGAAGTCACGTACATACACGATGGCAATAAGGACAATTCTCATATAAATAAGAAACAAAATTTATTTCTCATCACAGAAGTTTAACAACTGAATGAAAATATTCAAAGAAACTGTTTCAATTCATGACAAGCCTAGATCTAGGACAGTGGTTCTCAACCTTCCTAATGCCACGACCCTTTAATACAGTTCCTCATGTTGTGGTGACCCCCAACCATAAAATTATTTTTGTTGCTACTTCATAACTGTAATTTTGCTACTGTTATAAATTGTAATGTAAATATCTGATATGCAGGATGTATTTTCATTGTTACAAATTGAACATAATTAAAGCATAGTGATTAACCACAAAAACAATATATAATTATATATGTGTTTTCCAATGGTCTTAGGCGACCCCTGTGAAAGGGTCGTTTGACTCCCAAAAGGGTCGCAACCCACAGGTTGAGAACTGTTGATCTAGGAGATGCTTGAGCTAGTTTGAAAAATGACTAGTGCTATATAGCACAAGATAGTGGATAGTTGAATTTAATTTTAAAAAGTCATTACTTAAAAAATTAAATAACTGATCTTTCAGGAGCATTTTGTATTTTAGGGGTTAATAAAAGTTAAAACTGCACCAAGACTTTCTTACTCCTACAGCCAAAGTAATATTAAGTAGCTTTTGAAGTATCATCCATAAAGGGTAATAATGCAGTCTTGTTCAACTGACATCTTTAAAAACCAAAATAGCAGCAAATCATAAGGGGAGGTATGATAACTGTCTCTGATTCCACCCCATACCCCAAAATCCAGGAGTGAAATATCCTCATTGGCATACACAACTCAGTGTCACAGGCAAGAGTATATTATAGCATGAAAACAGGAGGTGGGAGGCTACTGAATGATAAAACAAAACAACAAAAACCTCATACAACAGAATGGGGAATCTGCAACAGAATGAAGCTATTGATGTTTGCAGCTCAAAAAGATCTGTAAAAGTCACCAAACTGGGTCAGGTTATGGCACAGAAATGGTCAGGAGGGCAATCTGTGGACTGTTGATGTATTACAAGAGAAACCATACATCAAAATTGCATTTAAAACACATTTAACAAGCCAGAAATCAAATAAGAGGCTCAAGGACCAGAGTGTGGTAGGCAGTTAGACAAACATGAGCAGAGCAAAGATGATAGGCCAGGTACAGAAGGTTACCTGGGCAGAGAGCCCTGGGTGCCTAGCAATAAGCAAAGTTGGGAAAACAAGGACCTTGCCTCCAGGGTAACCTTTCCTTTCCTAGCATATCACTGGTCATGCGGTTTAGACCCCCTGACCTTTCATTTCCTGCTTATATTGGGACCTTCTCTGACCTGCATGTTAGACTCGCTCAGAAGGGGAACAAACAAAGGGTCTGAAAGAGTATGTCCCAGGAAAATGAGGTTCTGACTCGCATCAAATACATGTAGGCCTCAGTTGTGTTTCAGCTCCAGGCCCTGAAAACAGCAAAACCAGATAAGCCACACCAAGACTGACCTCAGAATCAGCTGCATTGACTGACTAATGACCCCCTGCCCCAGTGCTGACCTATGAATGAGGACCATGACCCTGAAAGGACCCAAAAAACTGATGAATATTCTATTGAGATCTTTCCCTGGGACTGCCCCTTAAATGTTCACCTTTAAAAGCCTGTGCCTTACCTCTTACACTCTCCCTCTTCTTTCCCTCATGTTCCTTACCTTTACCTTTTTCTCTCCTGTGCTCCTTTCTTCAACTGCTCACTTCTTCTACCTCTGTGACTTTCTAACTAAACTTTCTCTTAAAGCTTGATTCTTGGCTCTGAATTCTTCTAAGCCAGAACTCAAGTACCAAGGCTGCTAAACCAAAGTCTCATCTAACTCCAACGGTTCAACACCTGGTACCACCTGGTGTCAGTCTCCCAGCCACCAATAACAGGAGGAGTGAAAATTAGCATTTAAACAGTGAAGATAGCATCCCTATCTGTTTAATTCTGTTCTTTAATTTCAAATAGCCTAACAAAATATTGGACTACATTAGAAATTCAAACACATGTTTAAATGTTACGTTTCAATACTGATGTGAAGTTTCAAAGATAGCCTAACCAATTTAATATATATATATATATATATATATATTTTTTTTTTTTTTTTTTTTTAATTTTAAGGGAGGGAACAAGAGAGGGAGAGAAATTTCAATGTGTGGTTGCCTCTTATTTGTCCCCAACTGGGGACCTTGCCCGCAATCCAGGCATGTGCCCTGACTGGGAATCAAACTGGCAACCTTTTGGTCCACAGGCCAGCACTCAATCCACTGAGCTACACCAGCCAGGGACAGTCTAACCAATTTTAAAGACTCTGTTTCTTTCTTCTCCTTTCTCTTCCCCTTTCACTTCCCTTTTCCTCCTCCTCCTCCTCCTCCTTCTTCTTTTTACTAATATCAGATGAAGTGAATAAAAACTGTGAACAAATCCACCATACATGAATACAGTTTAAATCTTAAAGGAGCCCTGGCTAGGTGGCTCAGTTGGTTGGAGCATCATCCCATACCCTAAAATGTGGGTTTGATTCCAGTCAGGGTACATACCTAGGCTGCAGGTTTGATTCTGGGTCGGGGCATGTATGGGAGACAACCAATTGACGTTTCTCTCTCACATTGATGTTTCTCTCTCTCTCTCTCCCCCCTTCTTCACTCTCTAAAATCAATAAACATATCCTCAGGTGAGGATAATTTAAAAAAAAATCTTAAGGACATTTAATGTTAAAAAAACTTTTAGCACTTAGTCCTAGATACCATGAGTTTTCTAGTCCTCAAATAATTATATTTGCTAACATTTTCTTATGAAGTGGATCAGATTTTATAAAATTCCTTGATTTGGAGCAAAAATAAAGACAAATAGTATGGTATGCATTTTAAATGCTCAGCAATGCTCTCTTGGTATTGCTGAGGTGCCTTTGTGAGATGTCAGTGTTGCCAGAAATGTAGTGACAGGAATTCTAGTCTTAACACACTGATTTGATGTTGGACTTCAGCTATATCTGCTTGCCTCACAATTATTTTCATATTTTAAGAAAATCACGTAGCAACATGCTGTAAGGAAAAATAGGTAAGAACCCGATTTTGTACCTACACAACGTAGATTCATATCATTGAACATGTTTATTTCTAACCACAGGCTTGTACTACAAAGCAGATAAGAAAACTCTAAGACCAATTTCATACACTCTTGAGGAGCTGGGAAAATCAAGAATAGCACACTTTAATCATTCAAAGGACAATGTGTGACACTATATATAAATCAAGGGCTGAAAGGTGTGGTGGGGCCTATAAGTGGGGTGAGAGGGTTCACGGAATTGGGAAAAGCTTCATCAAGGAGGAGGGACCAGGGGCATGTCTTGAAGAATGGTGGGGCTGGGTAACATAGAGAGAAGGAACAAACACAGTTCAGGTAAGAAAGACTGCAAGGTCAAAGTGATGGAAAGGGACTTGGTATTGCACAGGAGGGAGATGGGCCAATAATGAGAACTGTTTTAGAGGCAGGGTGAATCAGATGAGTCATGGAAAATAAATATTTTTGGTACAGCAATTATTTTCAAGCTATTTGGTTGGCCAACAAGTCTGTTCAATTGTCTTCCTGAAGATGTCTAGTAGTGTTTAGTTGTCTTTATCTTCATTTGAAACAATTTTGTTAGATTGTATTGTGACAGCTGTCATATCAGCATGCATTTAAAAAAACATATCAAATTGGTGAATTTTTGGGCAGCCATTTTAATATTGAAGATGGAAGAAAATAAGCAACATTTTTGGCATGTTATGCTTTATTATTTCAAGAAAGATAAAAATACAACTTAAATGCAAAGAAAAAAGATTTGTGCATTGTATAGAGAAGGTGCTGTGACTGACTGATTGAACTTGTGAAACTTTCGTGCTGGAGATTTCTTGCTGCATGATCCTCCACAAGTTGAGTAGACCAGTTGAAGTTGATAGTGATCAAATTAATACATGAGAACAATCAACATTATAACATGTGGGAGAGAGCTGACATACTCAAAACATCCAAATCAAGCACTGAAAATTATTTGCATCAGCTTGGTTACATTAATTGCTTTGATGTTTGGGTTCCACATCAGAGAAAAATACCTCCTTGACCATATTTCCACATGTGATTCTCTACTTAATCGTAACGAAAACATTCTGTTTTTAAAACCAGTTGTGACAAGTGATGAAAAGTGGATACTTGACAATAATGTGGAACAGAAGAGATCGTAGGGCAAGTGAAATGAACCACCACTAACCCCACCAAAGGCTGGTCTTAATCCAAAGAAGGTGATGTTGTGTATATGATGGGATTGGAAGGGGGTTTTCTATTATGAACTCCTTTCAGAAAACCAAACTATTAATTCCAATAAGTACTGCTCCCTATGGACCAACTGAAAGCAGCACCTGATGTTAAGCATCCGGAATTAGTCAATAGAAAAAACATAATCTTTCATCAGGATAATGCAAGATAATGTATGTTTCTTTGATGACCAGGTAAAAACTGTTACAGCTTGGCTGGGAAGTTCTGATTCATCTGCCATATTCACCAGACCTTGCACCTTCAGATTTCCATTTATTTTGGTCTTTACAAAATTCTCTTAATGGAAAAATTTTCATTCCCTGGAAGACTGCAAAAGACACCTGGAACAGGTGTTTGCTAAAAAGATAAAAAATTTTGGGAAGATGGAATTTTGAAGTTGCCAGAAAGATGTCAGAAGGTAGTGGGAAAAAATGGTGAATATGTTGCTCAATAAAGTTTTGGTGAAACTGAGAAATGTGTCTTTTATTTTTACATAAAAACCAAACAAACTTTTTGTCTCTCATATGAAATGTTCAGCTTGGTGGTTAAAAGCATGGTTTGTTGATCAAGGAATGCATGGGCTCAAACCCCTCTTCTACTATGTTATTCTCAGTTTTTTTCTCTGTAAATGGGTGAGGATAATGGCATTCTCTTCACAGTAATGTGGTGAGAATCATTATGAATCCATTCATCTAGCACAGTGTCTGGCAAATAGCGAGCTCTCAAAAGATGTAGTAATTATTATTTCCATTCAACATTAATTTAATAAATACATATCCATTTTATCCCTCTACATTATCTCTCTTTGAGGAGTTTCTGATTTTTTCTACTAGGCAGACACATGAACAATGAATCTTTGTATAGGCAACAAAGATTTATTCAATATCTACCTACACTCAGCTGAGCAAAGTACTAACTGCTAGCTGGGAACATAAAGGCAATGAGACACATTAGAAAAATGACAAAAAGATGCACAAGTGATAGATGAATTGGTAAACAAAATGTCGTCTATACATGCAGAGGGATATTATTCTGCTATAAAAAGGAAGGAAATTCTGACACATGCAACAACATGGATGAACTTAAGACATTATGCTAACTGAAACAAGCCAGTCACAGAAAGACAAACATTATATGATTCCACCAATATGGGGGACCTAGAGTAGTTAATTTATAGAGACAGAAAACAGAATGGTGGTTGCCAGGAGCTGTGGGTAGGAGGGAATGAGGAGTTAGTATTTCATGGGTATTGAGTTTTAGTTTGGGAGAGAAACAAGTTCTGTGGATGGATAGACACAATGGTTGCACAGCAATGTGATGTGTACTACTTAACGACGCCACAGAACTGTACACTTAAAAACGGTTAAGATGGTAAATTGTGTTTTGCATATTTTAGCACAACACAAGCAAGAAAAATTCACATGTAAAATCTTCATCATGACAATGGCAGAAGAAAGAAATCTTTCTTTCTTGTAATTTCGAGATATTTGCTTTGACTCTGAGTAGTTAAGTGACTTCTAATTGCTTGTTTAGAAACATTTACTGCAATATACGTCCCTACCAGCAGGCGGCAATGTAAAGCCCAAACGACAGATCTAAGGATGTTTTCAAATCAGTGCTTTTTCCATAAAGCATTTTTTGCATACCGTACCCTCTTGTTTACAGAGCCTTGAGATTATGAGAATGAATTAGACATCGTCCTTGATCTCAAGTAAAGTTCTAGTAAAGAAGGACAAACAAGCAATCAAGTAAATGCAATCAAGTTCTCTGACTTCTATAGAGACAACAGTAAGAGCACATAGAGGGGTGTGCATGTGTGTGTGTGTGTGTGTCCACTTAGAGAAAAAGTATCATTTCCTTTCCTAGAGAAATTTATGGTAACCTTTGTAAGCCACCCTTCATTTTAATTTTAAGACACTAAAAGGTCCTTATTTTCATCATCTCATTGATCATCACCACAGCTACAAGATGCACAGTATTATCTAATTTTGCAGATAAGGCTGTTGGTCTGAAGCTTGCACATGCCCCTTCCAGAAGAAACTCTAAGGCTCTTACAGATTAAAAGCAAAACAAAACAAATAACAACAACAAAACCCACACTATTTTCTCTTCCACTAATTTCAAAAGGAAAAATCAAACAAGCCAGTCTCTCTTCTAACTCAGCTAGGCAGATTAATCTGCATATAACTGATGACTTAGTTAATCCTTTGCACAGTTGCCTTAGAAACTGGTTTCTTTTAGAACCAGTTACAGAGTTTAGTTATAGAGTTTAAAGCAACAGTATTCTTTATAATAAATAGAATGTTAAGTTGTATATGAAATTCAACAGAAACTAAAATTGTTTTATCACAGGTGGGAACTATGCCTTTGTCAAAGTTGGAATGGCTCTTCCTAAAAATGGCAAGGCTGCCGACAAAGAATGAGGGACATAGAGCCTATATTTGTCTACATTTGCCGTTACATAATTTATTTATATTTGTCATTAAGTAAGAACCATTTGGTGGATTTATGCTATAGACAAATTAAAGATTGATGTTCAATAGGGGGTCACTGATTGCAGAGAAATCCCAAACCATCTTAGATGTATTAGACCCATGATTTTGAGAGAGGAAGAAGGGACATGCAAATACAGAGGGCAAGAAAAAGCCTGTAGGGATGGACTGGAATTATAGTGACTGGTATAGACTCATGATTTCTAAAATATGTATGTGTATGTTCATAAATATGTGCACACACATATGTATGTATATTTGCATGTATGTGTATATAAATGCATATGTTTCTTAGTTCTGTCTGTTGAAAAGGTCAAGAAATTAAGACACTCCAGTAGCAGAGAACACACCTAGTGCCCAGATCTTGGTCTTTGCTATTTTTTATGTCAAATGGAACCAGGGCTCCTCAGAGAAATGGGTGATTGCAGGGTGGGAGCAGCGTAGCTACAGGATAAACCTGGAACATTGTAATGCCAGAAAGTAAGGAAGTGCTTTAAAAGTCTTGGGGGCATGTAACAAGAACACAAGAGCCAGAGTGAGGGGCTCACATCTGGTGAAATCTGGGATGAGTGGAGCACCAAAACATTAAGTATGGTAATGAGTTCTATACCACTGAAAAATATAGGAATATCATATGTCCATGCCAATAACAAATAGGTAAATAAATAAAGAGGGGGAGAAGGAAGGGAACCTGCCACCTGGCAACAAGCACATGTGGGAAGGAATCCTGCAAAGAGAGAATGAGTATTTGCAACTTGCATAGTGAAGTTTTGGGTCAGGCAAGATTCAGCAATGGAGGTTAAATCTAGGGGAATATTTTCGTGAGAAACAGGCTATCTGCATGGTCTGCCCACCGACTGCTTATTAATTACAAAGTAAAAAATAATAACCACAAAGTGGCGGAACTAGACTACAATTGGGGTAATCAAAATGAGCACCATCAAAAGGGGAGGGGCGGGACATTGTCCGCTATCAGATGCAGACCCAGCGAAAGACACACCTCACCAATGTAGGATTCTGGCCAGGGGGGCATAACCTGAACTTAAATCAGGATGAAACATCAGGAAAACCTAAAATAAAATTTTAAAAAGTGAGGCAATTCCTACAGGCCTGCGTGGGTGACCAGGAGTCTCCACTTCCTCTTCCTTCCCTCCTCCCCCTTCCTCTTTCCCCTTTCCTTTTGCGCCCTGCTCCTTGTTCTGATGGGCCCTGGGGAAGTGGACCAGGAGTCTCCATTCCTCCTTCCCTTGCTCCACCCCCACCCCTTTCTCCCTTTTTCCTCAAATAAACCTGTTGTTTAAACCTAGAGTGGTCTCCAGGAAATTAAAAAAAAAAAAAGTAAAATAAATTTTAAAAAGAGGGGGGTGGGAACTATTCTTCAAAAACGGCAATGTTACAAAAATAAGCAAAAGACTGTGGAAATATTCTAAGTGAAGGGAAACTAAAGAGATACCAGACTCTAGACTGGATCTTATGCTGGAGGGCAAAAAAATTGCTAAAAAAGAAGTAATTGGCTCACCTGATAAAACTGAAATACAGATGGCAAATTAATGTATTTATTGTATTAATATTAAACTTACTGCAGCTGCTAACTATACCTCGGTTATTTATGTAACAGAATATCCTTATTCTTAAGAACATACAGAATCCTCTCAGGGGCCATGATGTCTACAGCTAATTCTAAAATGATTAAGAAAAAATTCCTCTATCTATAGCTGTTCTTTCTATCTGCAGAGAGAATGCAAACGATAAGGCAAATAGGGGAAATGTTAACAAGAGGTGAACCTGGGTGATGGGTATCTAAGACTTCTTTGTATTCTTCTCATTCTTGAAACTTTTCTAAGTTTGATATTATGTTCAAATCAAAGGGTAAACAATTAAAAGAGCATCATAGCAGTTCTCTGCTCTGCATGAAGTCCACAGGTGCATTAAAACTCAAGTGCCTGAGGCACCTAGGATTCAGCTGAGCTCTCTCCAGTCCATGTGCTCTTGTTCAGTCTACACACTCACAATGTTGTGTTCTTGTACCTTAGTGGTACCTCCAGTGCAGAAACTAAGATGGGCAGCTAAGAGCAGTCTGACTGTGCTCCCGACTGTGATTATTAGTGCTCCTTGAGCCGTGCAGTTGTTGAAAGATTCACAGCACGCATTTCTACTTAGGCCTGGAAGGAGCTGTTTCTGATTCCCTGCTGAATCAGTGATGCAGGAGGAAAGCACTGAGGCTAGGGCGTGGGAAGGCAGGCAAGGCCCATTGCATGGGCACCGGATGGAGCCATGCTGGACTGTGCCCACGGGAGTCAAGACCTTCCAAATAGCACCCTTCCCCTTGGGGAGACTGGAATCCAGTCACCAGAGAGACATAACTGCCCACTGCAGATATGACAACACATGTCACAGGAAGTTAGACTGAAGGAGCCCAGACCCAGATGTACATTCGTTGAGGCTATGCTCAGGCCCAAAGCTTGTCAGGAGGGAGAAAACCTGGAGGAGGCCTGGGCACCATGGGCAACAGAAGGAGCAACCACTAGAAAGGTGTGTGTTGGGAGCAGGCTGTGTTCAGATTGAGGAGCATTGACTCCACAGCTAGCAGCTTGGTAGCTGGAAAGCTGGGTCCGTGGAGGTTTTGAATGATCAAATACTAAATGTAAGCCAGGCCTTTGTTGTTAAGTGCTGAGGTACCAGGTTATTCTAGGTTATTCTTCTCAACCACCTTCCCCACCCCTGCCTGCCTGTCACTCCCTTGTGTCCAGGAGGCTGGCCTCTGTAGCCCAGGCTCCCATAAATGCAGAGGGAATGGAAGGGTGGGGATAGAGGTCAGCTTCTGTCCCACAGTTGCCTCCTTCATCCTTCACTGAAAGATACAGCTCCTGGCCAGATGTTCTTTGCTTGGCTCCAGTAACTGCTCCTGTCTCCTGCCCTTGAGGCTGAGGGTTGCAATGGCTCCCTGCTGTGGCCAGCCCTGGAGTGTAGCACCATCCCTTATGGGTTTCCGTAACTGTCCCCACACCTTCATAAGTAATACCTTCATCAGCATTGCATTTTTAAGTAACACAGTTTGGATGGGTGATGTATTTCCTGCCAGGATCCTACCCGAACAGTGCCCTTCCTCTGGCTGATGTGTCCCTGTGCTGAGCCCATGGTTTGGGAAGGAGAGCCAGCTGGATTTCAGTCCCCGCCACAGTTTGGTAAGGCGTCTTTGTGCAGCTGGAAACCTGCACAGCTGCATTTGGGAGCTCAGACACACTGCCAGTTTCTGAGCAGGCGGTGATACTACACCCACCAGGCTTTTGGAAGGAGGATTAACCTGCGGACTGGAAAGATGGGGAAAGGGGCTGATCAGCAGTTAAATGTAGTACAGAGAACTGGAGACCTGGTCAGGGTGGTGAAGATAATAAACATTAAAAAGAATGAAAGGGAGAAGCATTCTGAAAAACTTGGAAGAACTTGGGCTGGGGAGGGAGCAAATAAAAAATGGCTCAAAGTTCATAGAATTTGATTAGGAAACAATATACATAACATGAAGCACTTAGGTCATTATTAAAAAGAAGCAAAGTACTTTTCTTTTGCAGAGATGATTAAAACACATACAATAAGCCAATTATATAGTCACCAGATATCCATCCATATGTTTTTCAATGTTTAATTTTGAAAAAATTTCAAATTTACAGAAAAATTGTAAGAATAGTATAAAAGATTTCCACACACCCTTCACTCAGATATTCTAATTGTTGGAATTTGGCTAATTTCTTTATCATATACTCTCATTATCTGTATCTATGTTTTCATATTTATACATTTTTTCTGACCTGCTTCAGAGTGAGTTGCAGATATTATGTTCTTTCCAATATGTGTTTTCTGTGAATGAGATTCTCTTATGTAACCACAAATATTGCTACAGTTCTATTAACCAATCCAGTCAAAAATAATGATGGTCCTTAGAGCCATCCCCCTCATCCTTCTTCCAGGAACCAGTCACCGCCACACAGCAATGAGTTGTCGTGTCTCTCTTTTAACACAGCTGGGAATTTTTTACCCAGTAGGTGACATGGGAAAACTATTGTTAAGGATGTGCTTCACGCACTGAAGGAGACTGTTGTCATCACTAGCAGCTTCCAACCTAACAAGGCTAAATCTACTCTCAGACACGGAACAAACACTTTTTGCAAATCGGGGTTGCAAAACTCTGGTACAGACATTTTAAAAATAAATGATGTATAAAGGCATTGTAAGGGTTCATGGTGCTGTATTAAATCCTTATTCATGAGATCGCCTTTATTATTTATAACTTCCCAGTTAAAAATAAAACCAATATCTCTACATTAAAAAGAAATAAAGCCATAGGGAAGTATCCTTAATAATAATAAAAAGAATCTACTGCACGGAAAAAAAATATATTAGCCCTGGCCAGGTAATTCAGTTGGTTAGAGTATTGTCCTACTACTCCAAGATTGCGGGTTCAATCCCCAGTCAGGGCACATACAAGAAGCAACCAATGAATGCATAAATAAGTGGAACAATAAATCGGTTTTTCTCTCCTGCTCTCTCTCTCTCTCTCTCTCTCTCTCTCTGCTCCTCACTCTCTTCCTCTCTCTCTAAAATCAATTAAAAAAAAGAAAAAAGAAAAGAAAATATACTAGATCTGGAGATGTGCTGGCAAGTGAGGTTAAGTCCCCAGGAGGCTGCAGAATAATATAGACAGCATTACTCTACTTGTCTACTATTATCTATGGTCATAGATGCTTGTCTGTGAATAGAGAGAGGGCCTGAAGGGCACGCGATAAACTGCTGGGACCAGGGAAGGGAAGGATTTCACGTTTGTTTTCTGTTCTCCTGAATTCTCTGAACTTTTTACAATGAATGTATACTCTTTTTAGTTGAAGACACCAAGTATAATTTAAATGAACAAGTATAATTTAAATTGCCTCCATTTAACCCAGTGCTCTTATTAATACCATCCATTAGTACTTTGTTAAGTGTCTGTTGACTCTCACATTGGCCCAGCATTTTCCCATCTCCCACTTGAGTTCAGCCTTCTCCCTTTTCTGGAGTGCTTTCCTCTCACATCTCTGCACTTCTGTACAAGTCCTCTTGTGCATGTCCATGGGTCATGCATAAAGCTCTTTTCAACATTCCCCTGTCCATTTCGCACCCTGCTACTACGCTTCTTCATTCCTGCACCATTTCCCTCCCTCCCCCACCACAGCTGACACCCCTCCACTTGCTCCCCCTACCCATGATTCTGTTCCCATTCTGGTTGTCTGCTTAGTTTGCGTTTGTTTCCATTCCCTAGCTTCTGTTGTTGACAGTTGTGATATTGTTTTCACTTTAATGTTCATAGTTTTGATCTTCTTTTTCTTAAATAAGCTCCTTTAGCATTTCATATAATAATGGCTTGGTGATGATGAACTCCTTGTCTGGGAAGCTCTTTCTCTGCCTTCCCATTCTGAATGATAGCTCTTCTGGATACACTAATCTTGGTTATAGGCCATTGCTTTAAATCACTTTCAATATTTCTTGCAAAATTTCTGTTGAGAAATCTGTTGACAGTCTTATAGGGACCCCTTTGTAAGTAATTCTCTTCTCTCTTGGTGCTTTTAAGATTCTCTCTTTATCCTTAACCTTTGGCATTTTGATTATGATGTGTCTTGCTGTGGTCCTCCTTGGGTCTAGTTTGTTTAGGACTCTGTGCTTCCTAGACCCATATGTCCATTTTTTTCCCCAAATTAGAAAATTTTTCTTCATTGTTTTTTCATAAAAATTTTCAGTTTCTTGCTTTCTCTCTTCACCTTCTGGCAACCTTATGATTCGGATGTTGACAGCTTTATAGCTGTCCCAGAGGTTTATAAGCCTCTTCTCATTTTCTAAAATTATCGTTTCCTCCTTCTGTACTGGTTGACTGTTTATTTCTTCCTTATATTCCAATTTGTTGTTTTGATCGTAGGTTTCATTTCCTTCACTACTTGTTTTGTATGGATTTTTCTTCATTTCAGCCAGGATAGCCTTCATTCTTTCCCGGTCCCATTTAATCTTTGCTGTCAAGGCTGTGAGCATCTTTTTCACCAATGTGCCTTAAACCGTGCATCTTTTAAGCTCTCTATTTCCTTATCCACTAGGCGTGCTACCTGCTCCTTGCTTAGTTGTGTCACTGGGACCTTGATCTGCCCCCTTCTCTGTCTCCTCATCATGACAGCTTTCTGTGTTTGCCTCTATGATCTGGTTGGGGCTGTCGCACCTCTTACATTATAGGGGGTGGACCCTTAGGTATTCGTTAGTGCTGGTGCCATTTCACCACGTTTTGGCGCTGTATGTGGGGGAGGGGTCCAAGAGGGAAAAGTGCCAGTTGCTGCCGCTTTTCCAGGCACTTCTTCCCCTTCCCATACTAAGCAAGCTGCCTCCTTTTCGAGACTGGTAGCTTCTTCCTCCACCCCAGTCCCCACTTGCTTTCATGATCAGAAGCCATGAGGCTCTTTCCCCTGGCACTGGGACTGCAAGCTACATGGCCTGGTTCGGGGCTGGGATCACTTCTCAGGGTTAAATGATATAGCTGTTTTTCACCCTGAGTACAGCTAGCCACCCCAGCAGCCGCCACTGCCTGCCAAGCACCGGCCTCACAGCCACTGCTCTGCTCCTCTTTCTTACCATCTGGGCTCCACCACTCCAACCTTTCTGGCTGATTATTTCTTCTTTATTTCTTTGCTGAACTTCCCTGTAGTTTCGATTTTCTGGTTTGTTTGTTTTTTAGTTTTGAAGTGGTTGTAAATTCCTTCTTAGTTGTGAGGGGATGCAGCGTGTGTATTTATGCCTCCATCTTGGCCGGAAGTCTAACCAAATAGTATTTTTAAAGTATCTCATCTTTCTTTTATTTTAAAGGTCTTATGGAAACCAAAAGAATTGATTAGAACTCTACATTCTCTAGTGTTTTCTTTCATATGAGATTGAAATGTTTGCATGCCAGAGGCTTTTTTTAAAAAAAGGTTGTATTATGGAAAATTTCAAACATATGCAAAAGTAGACAGAAAATATAATGGACTCCATGTACCCTTCACCCATCTTCAGCAGTTAGCTCATGTCTCATCTTGTTTCATCAGTTCCCCCATCTCTTTGCCTTCTGGCATACTGATAGAGAGATCTGAATGGACCACAGGGGAGAAGGGAGGGGCCATAGGAGGAGGTTGCCAGAGTCAATGTTACACAGCTTAGGATGGAATTGGCTGAGAAACTGGATGCCTCCATACACATGGAATTGTGGGCTGGAAGATTTAAACAGAAGGTGGGCAGAGACTCGCTCTCTTGCTCTTTCTCAGGGAGGCCTGGATGATTGTGCTGTAGCTGACTGCACTTCCCAAAGGACAGTATTTTAAATGGGAGAAGGAACTCTGGGTGCAGCCTAGGACTGGTCTGGCCTGGTAGAGGGTGGCAGGGCTATTATTCTTTGGGTGTTGTAGAGGGGATGGGCTCTGAGACAGAAGCCTGCCATTCTTCCAAAATTGTGTAGCTTTTGTATCTTATGTTGTTTTAGTTTGTAAACTAATCTTATATAATTAAGATAATTAAAAACTAACAGAGGGAATGATAGGGAAACTCAAGAGCTAAAGATTTTAGCCTTAGTCGATAGGCTTAAGTGACTAATGCATGTGGAAAGCTGTTATTCCAAAACTGTGTAGCTTTTGAATAAAGACTCCTTTCTTTTTACACCAAACCCGTGCCTCTGGAATTTTGCTTAGAGGGTGGTGGTGGGTATATCACAGACATAACAGCATCTATATATCTTTTGGTATATCTGAAAAATAGAGGCTCTTTTAAAATAATACACTTACCAAATCATTACTGAACCTGAAATTACTGATGATAATTATTTAGCATCATGAAATATGAAGTCAGTGTGTGAGAAGGCTCTTGACACCAGGCTCTGGGTGGGGGCCTGGTTTCAATCTGAGGTCCCTAACAAGTTCCACATTCCAGATCGTTCAAGGACCTCTGATTATCAATCCTCTCACCAACCCCAAACTGGAATTACTGTTGCAAGATTACTAGTGAGGTACTGGTGATATGAAGAATGTGACTTTTCTGGCTCTTGATGGTCTTTGGGTGTATTAGAACAGAAATTAAAAATGCATCTTATACTTAAAAAAAAAAAAAGCCCACCAAACTTCAGATGCTCAATAAAGTAGAAAACTGCCAGGATCTTTATGGATCCCATGTTGTTTTGATGTTAGGAATTTGGTCCTTTCTTTGTCATCACCCCTTTCCTTTAAAAGCTGAGTATAGAATAAAAAGAAAACTTTGAACGTAGTTAATCATGTTCTTATTACACATGCAAATTGTCAAGCCATTGCTAAATTTACCCAGAGCTTGCTGTTCCTGAGAGCATGTAGGCCACCCCACTACGTGTTCAGCCTCTGAGCTCCAATGGTGATAATTTTCACCTAATACAGTCTGTGATTTGATCCTTTCATGCAAAGGAAGGGTAACTGCCCTGCCCTAATTCTCCAACTCCACCAAGAGGCCACTGAGCCTCTGGGAAGATGGCTTCAACTGAACTAAGAGATGTCTGAGAGGCTGAGGCCACTCTCACACCTTAATCCATTCATGTTGAGAAGAAAGCCCTGAAGTTGCAAAAATGATCACAAAAGTGATGATCTTCAAATTGACACTCATGCAAACCTTCCTGCAACATGGCACAGTAAATACCCTGCCTAATACATTAATTAGTGAAAAATAAGAACTACTTCTCCACCTTTGAATTCTTCTTCAGTTCCTCATCTTCTCACCTGCTTGGTAGTTAGATTTCATGTGTGTGGATTTTATCACTGATCTCCCCAAGTATTTATGGAGTGTTTACGACAGGTGGGGGTCTCTCAAGGACTCAGGGACTTACATAGGTGGGCTATGGCTTCTGTTAGGATTTCACTATTCATCCAAACGATGCAAGAAGCCACAGCATGGTCAGAAGCAGAGTAGTGGTGAGGGAGTTTTAGTTCCAAAATAACTGCTAGGTAAAGGACTGATCATAGGTAGTACAAAACTAGAACCGGGTGGCAGTTAAGAGGCATTGTGCCTTGGAAATAGAGGTGACGGGAACAATTTTGCAGAATAAACTCAAGAATGGTGCATAACCTGCTCAGGATTATACAGAATCACACACGCACAGAAGTCCAGGGCTTGGATTTTATTTACACAGAAAAAAATATTCCCAGAAGAGAAAATAGAGAACACACTAAGGAGGGGATGGGACTCTGTGCTGCTTTAATTCCAACTCGAGAATGCTGCAGTGTGGTTCCAGGCCCCATCAGTCCCCCACCTCAACACTCACACCTGGCGTGGCATTCATCAGATCGACAGACCACTTTTAACTTCCATTTGAAACAAGGTAATAGAAGAAATTGTCCAGTATTCACAATTCACATCTAGGAGCTTAGTAAATGCTAATTTTCTCTCTAACAGCGCATGACCTTGGGCGGCCGTCACCTCCAGGATACCAGTATCTAATCCAAGTGTCCCTGGAGCACATTTGACCAATTGGAATAAATCTGCCTTCCCATCGCCAGCCGCACAGAGACAATCCAGCTTTCCTGTGCGGCAGCACCACCTGGCGGCTTATTTAAGGAATAAACCCAAACTGAGCAGAGAACTTTAATGTCTCTAAACCCCGTAAGTGCCAACTGCCCACCAGGCACCACCTTCGTTTTCTTATCAGGAGTGTTACAGAAACAGGGGTGTTCCAAAAAAACCCAGAGTTTGCGGCTGGGGGATGGGGAAAAGGAAGCAGCTTTTAGAATGCCACCACATGCCTGAGGCTGGTGGCTAGTGTCTTTTTTATGCAAAATGGCTTTAATGCATCCAAAGCCTCAGGTAGATGGGAGGGGACTTGGACCAGGGGATGGTATGGAGAAAGCACACAGATCCTGCGTGAGGTTCTGTGAATGGTCAGAACTGGCTACCGCACCCACTGCATCAGAGGACGTAGTCAGGGATTTGAAAATAAGCGGCAGACATTTTAGCCTGGCTGACTGTGTGGATTTGACTGAGGCTGAGGCTGACCATGTGGATTACAAAAGTACCAACTATGCAGTTTGCAAGGAGGCTGAGAATCCAGGCGGTTGTGCATTGAGAGCTGGAGGGCACCACAGCACAGAAAGGACCTCCCCAATCAGATTTGAGTGATTGGCAGCTGCTGGTAAAGCTGAACTGTGTTTGGAAAGTAGGGAAACGGTTTCTCTAACTTTTCTAAAGCTAGCCTGGTTTGGTAGGGGGGGGAGGCAAGTATATATTGTTTATGGGTGTTTTAAAGAATATAAGACTTAACAACAGAAATCCGCAAATAACTAAATCTATATAACTGATAAATAAACAATTCTTTTTCTTTTCACTAAACTCTGGTATTGAGAGTTATAATTTTGGCGGTGGGCAATCGGGCCCCTAACTAAAGAGCCCGTGGGTTTGTTTTCAATTGGAGCAGCCTAGGGGTTTTGTAACAGGAGGACAGTGAAGGTTTGTGTCTCCTTTTCTCTTTGTTTGTTTACATGCCAGTTAATCAAAGCTCAGAAACACCTATTTGAAAACTACAAAGCATATTTCTTTCCCTCCCCTCTTCCTAATTTTGCTGTTTTCTATCTCCCTGAATGTCCCTATACTTTTTCTATGTTGTTGCTGTTAGCTGTTAAATTATCATGGTCGTCATCAATCACTGGGTTATGCCATTTAGCATTTACTTTTATAAAACAGTGTTTCAAAGTTATTGACATCTTAATTTGTATATTCCCCTAAATTTGTATATGTTGGTAAAGCCCATATTTAGAATCTTAGAATTAAGACTCTTGATATTGCTCAGGTACAATACAATTAAAATGATAAAAACAGAGGCAAAACTTGACACAATTAACTATTGAACAGATATCCTGTGGGTCAGGACATAAAGTACAGAGTTACATGTAGTTAAGAATAAATGGCTCCAGTGTCTGGCATATATAAGGAACTATTATTACTCAACAATAAAAAGACAAATAACCCAATTTTAACAGTGAGCAAAGGATTTGAATAGACATTTCTCTAAAGAAGACATACAAATGACCAATGAGGACATGTAAAGAGGCTTATTATTAGTCACCAGGGTAATGTCAGTCAAAAGAACAGTACAGTAAATATATTTCACACCCACTGGGATGGCTGTAATAAAAAAGACAACAACAGCCCTGGCCAGTGCAGCTCAATTGGTTGGAGTGTTTGTCAGAACATGGATGCAGCTAGAATGCACACCTGGACTTTTGGTATATGCTAACCAACCTGGCCCTGGACTTAGCCGTTCCCAAAGATATGCTGATGGTTTTAGCAGTTCCCAAAAGATGTGTTAATGGACTGAAACCATTCCCAGGGGAAATGGTAATGAACCTAGCCCAATATGTTAACTAACCTGGTATGTGTGTGGAGGGGAGGGGGGGCTAGCAATCAGATGTAAATGATCTACTGAATATGTTGAGAAGCAAACTCACCCTCACCAAAATGTGTGGTTAACAAGTATAAAAAAGGTGCCTGCAGAAGTACAGGTGGGACTCCTATGGGCCCACGAGGAGGACCGGCAGTCCCCATTCCCCATTCCCTTTCTCCTCATTCCCCTTGCTCCAACAGGCCCTTGAGTTGGTCCAGGAGCTGTCTCTCCCCTTCCACCCCCTTCCTCCTTCCTTTGTTCCCTCGATAAACCAGTTATCTGTTCCCACAGCAGTCTCTGGGCGATTTCTCAGAGCAGGGCTGCCCAGTGTTGTCCCATACACCAACAGATTGAGGGTTCTATTCCTGGTCAGGACATATATCTAGGTTGTGGGTTTAATCTCCAGCCTGGGGCGCAGCCAATTGATGCTTCTCTCTCACATCGATGTCTCTCTCTCTCTCTCTCTCTCTCTCTCTCTCTCTCTCTCTCTCCCTTCCTCTCTCTAAAATCAATAAACATAGTAAAAATGTTTTTTCTAAAAAAGGCAGTAACAAATGTTGAGGATGTGGAAAAACTGGAAACCTCACATTATATATGCTGGTGGAAATATGATTCAGCTGCTTTGGAAAAATGTTTGGCAATTCCTCAAAATGTTAAACGTAAAATGACCATGTAACCCAAAAATTCTACTCCTAGATATACATCCAAGAAAAATAAAAACATATGTACAGAGAATAACTTGTATATTAATGTTCTTGGCAGCATGATTCATAATAGCTAAAAAGTGAAAACAATGCAAATGTCCATCAACTGAATAAATGGATAAAATGTGGAATATTATTTGGCCATAAAATAAATGAAATACTGATACATGTTACACATGGATGAAAACATCATGCTTAGTGAAAAACAAGCTAGACAAAAATATCACATTGTATGATTATTTATGTGAAATTTCCAAAATAGATAATCCCATGAAGACAGAGAATAGATTAGTGGTTGTTAGGGGTGGAGGGGGAGGGGGTGGAAATGACTGCTAATGGATAAGGGGCTTCTTTATGGAATGATGAAAACATTATGGAATTAGATAGTGGTGATAATTTTCACAACCTAAATATATTAAAAAGCATTAAACCATATTCTAAGAAGGGTTAGTTTCATGGTGTGTGAACTATATTTCAATTATGAAAAAAAGCAGATGGCAATCTTTCTGGATTGGAATTTAAATGCACAGCAAGAAGATTTCGATGTTCTCATTTGTTTTGTCAATGATTATTTCTGATTTATTTTATGCCAGATCCCACCAGGTGGCATGGAGAATACAGAGAGGAATCAAAATGAATATGACTTTCATAGAACACATAATCTGATAATATATTTAAACTAAGCGTATAAATATCTATGATATAAGGTAAAAAGGTGTTAGAAGAAAGGAAAGTACATATAAGATGAGAAGAGACTTCAACAGAGGGCGGTCATGAAGGGGGTTTCAAAGGGGAGATAACACTTGAGAGGCTTTTAAAATATGGGGAGGATCTGGCCATTTAGGCATGTAGGGTATATAAGAAATAAGAACATAGTGACTCCCAAACCAGTAAAAAGTCATTGGTAACAAAGGGCAAATGTAATTAAAGGATCTCTGAGAAGGGAGTTGACAGCATTAGCATATTCACAAATCACAATAGGGGCATTTAGATGAACAGTTAGATTGTACTTCCGGAGTATCCGGTCATGGAGAAACGGGGAAGAAGTAGAGGGGAGGGGGAGCTAGTTGCGTTAGGGCGGGGAAGCTAATCGCTCTCACTTTAGGGTGGCAATTTTAGGGTGGCAATTTCAGGGTGGGGAAGCCAAAACTATAAAACCAGGTTCCTTTGTCTACTTGGGGCGCACATTCTCCTTCCTGTGAGGGTGCGCCCAACTCTGCAGACTCGTGAATAAAGGCCTCGCTTTACTGCTCAAGTCCTGTGTCCCAGTTTTTATTGTGAGCGTTTCTCACAGGTACATGGTTCCAGGAGCTGAGGGCCAGGTGAGGCAGAGGAGCAGCAAGCAGAGGGCACAGAGAGAATGTCTGGTGGGTTCACAGGGGGAGTGATTAATAAGAAATGGATGAAGATAGTCAAAACTTCCAATTATAAACTAAGTAAGTTCTGAGCACATAATGTACAGCATGGTGATTATAGTCAATAATATTGTATTATACAAAGTCTGTCCAGAAAATATCCAGCCACATACTATGAAAAATAGAAACTTTTTTTAAGAAGATGCAAGAAACATTGTACATAGGACAATGATGCCTCAGACCCCTTCAAAGCAGGCACCTTGAGACCTTACACAGTTCTCCCAATTGCTGTCAGCTTCCTCATCATATTTTCCCGAATCTCATTGACAGTCTGAAATCCATTCCCTTTCAAAGGTGATTTTAGTTTTGAGAAAAGCCAGAAGTTGCAGGGCACCAAATCTGGGCTCTAGAGAGGCTGAGTCACCCGAGTGATTTAATGTTTCACCACAAAACACTGCACGAGATGTGATGTGTGAGTGCGCACATTGTCGTGATGAAGCTGACAATCACCAGTTGCCCATAGCTGCGACCTTCTGAATCATCCGAATAGTTTCTGTGGAGGAACATTCAAGTTTAACACAAAATTTGATGCAGATTTGTTGCTCTACTCACTTAATCATTTTGCATGTGATGGCTGCACAGTACACACACTCATTCAATGGCATCTACCACCTCCATTGACTAGTACAGTGAAGTCGTCATTGTTCATGCATGCACATTCCAGTCCACTCTCCTTGGCTGCCAGGTTACATTCATGTCACACAAACCATTCTTGTTATATTAACAATGGTTGGGCTTTTTGTGGACAGACCTCATATATTTGAAAGTTGCTAAGAGAGTAAATTTAAAAGTCCTTATCACAAGAAAAAAAATTGTAACTGTGTGGTGATGAATGTTAACTAAACATAATGTGATGATCATTTTGCAATATGTACACATATCAAAATATTATGTTGGACACCTGAAACTAATACAAAGTTACATGTCAGTTATACCTCACTAAAAGAATAAAACAAAATAACATCCAAAAAAATAAAAGTTTACCATCTTAACCCTGCATTCTTGATCTAGAGCATCCACCTGCTGGGACACAAAAGGGGAGGGTGGGCACCCACCAGCATTTATACTTGGTGCTGAGGACCCTCCTTGCTTATTAACATTCTGATTTTATACTGAAATTTGTTTATCGAAAAACTTTGCTTCAGGAATCATGCAGGACACTAGAGACAGAGGAATAAACATGAAGGGTGAGTTTCTTGGACGTGGGAGTTTACTGGGTTCAGACAGTAAGCAAACACATGAATGATGATATAATTGTAAAATGAGTAAAGTTCTATAAAGAAAACAGGCTGTTACTCAGTGAAAGAAAAGTGGGCATTAAATAAAGCCTCTATGAAAAGAAAGTGACAAATGAGCCAAGTTGTGAAGAATGAGATGGAGTTCATGCAGGTAAATTGAAAGAAGTACAAAAGGAGAGGGACACAGAGAGAGACAGATATCAAATGCACCTGGAATGGCAGTTATCGGTGGTATTTCACCAAAGGAAAAAGGAGTGGGGAGTGGTAAACAATCATGTGGGTCAAGAAGAGCCTTAAAAAAACCCAGCTTTAGGCAGAGGTTTGTTTTCTTTCTAATTTCTCAGGAAAAAAAAAAGTTTCATTTTTCGGTGTTAGATGATGTGATATTCAACAGAACTAGGAATCTGCAATCCCACAAACATCACATCCTGAATGTCATTTCTAGGATTTTGGAAATATGGCTTAAATATCTTATTTGCTGCCAAACACCAAACTATGAACACAGAGATCAAACAGCAAATAAAAAATATGACGCCTGCCCTGACTGGTGTGGCTCAGTTGGTTGGGCATTGTCCTGCAAAGTGAAAGGTCACTGGTTGGATTTCTGGTCAGGGCACACTGGATTGTGGGTTTGCTCTTTGGTCAGGGTGAGGAGAGGCAACCAATTAATATTTCTCTCACACATTGATGTTTCTCCCCCTTTTTCCCTCTCCTCCCCTTTTTCTAAAAAATAAATAAATAAAATCTTCAAAAAATATATGATACCAGTGGTATATTCCCCCAATGCTTCTGACATTTCTCAGTGAGACTTTATCTACTAGGTGGTCCACCCATGCCAATGTGTTCCAACTTTGAAATCTTTAAGTGACGCCTATAATTTCTCCCAAGAGAGGAATCAGTCCTTTATCCATGGACTTCCAAGGAAACAATCTGCCTTCAAAATGCATAAGTGTCTTTAGCTTGCAATATTGATTGGTATTATATATTATGAAATCACTGTTTAAGACAGGAATCCAGGAATATTTTCATTTTCTCACATCACTAAGGAGCAAATATCTGTGCTACTGTCTGTTTCATCATTGTAAGGAAATACATTAAAAACATGAAAAAATCAATAAAAATTAATGTTAAAATTAAGTTCAGAAATAATTTAGACCCTATTAAGTAAATGTTTCTAAAAATACAACCCTGAGGCATGGGGCAAGAACAAATACTGTTACAGAAACAGGGGAGTCCAAAAATCCCCAGAGTTTGTGGCTGGGGGATGGGGAGAAGGAAGCAGCTTTCAGAATGCCTCCACATGCCTGAGGCTGATGGCTGGTGTCTTTCATTATGTAAAATTGCTTGGATGCTTCCAAGGCCTTGGGTGGATGGGAGGAGTCTTGAACCAGGTGATGGTATGGAAAACACACAGAGCCTATGTGGGGTTCTGTGAATGGTCAGAACTGTTGGCAACACCCACTGCGTCAGAGGACGCAGTCAGGGATATATAGGCAGCTGCAAACACTTTAGGGGGGGCATGCTCTGGGGCTGTCTCCCTCCCTGGCGGGTGTTTGCAGAGGTGCACTGGAGAAGAAGAAGAGATCCACGCGGTTTACAGAAAGAAGGCAGTTTGCAAGGAGGCTGAGAATCCAGGTGGTCCTGCATTGAGAGCTGGAGGGAACCACAGCACAGAAAGGACCTCCCCAATTGGATTGAATGATTGGCAGCTGCTGGTAAAGCTGAACTGTGCCTAGGATGTAGGGAAACGGTGTTTCTGACCTCCCTAAAACTGGCTAGATTTGGTAGAGGGGAGGCAAGGATATGTGTAACTGTTAAATAAACAATTTTTCTTTTCACTCAACTATAATATTCAGAGTTGTAATTCTGGCGGTGCGCAATCGGACCCCTAACTAAAGAGCCCGTGGGTTTGTTTTCAAGTGGAACAGCCCAGGAGTTCTGTAACAATTTGGCCACCCAGATGGGACTCTATATCAATACCAGTCAGAAACAATTTTAAGCTCTCGCTTGTGTTATCCAGCTCAGAATTGTTACAGACTCCAAAGCCTCTTTCTACTGTGCTCCTGAGACTTTGTGAAGCTAGAGTTGCTGGTGGCCTGTCTGAAAAAGTGGGCAAGACATGGCAGGATCCAGACCTGGAGAGACTGAGTTTGGATGATACGGGCTGTCAGCTCATTCTTCTGGGTTACATGAGCCACTCCCAGATATTTACATGGTTTTTTTATCTTCATCAGACCCTGGTGCAAGTCCCAACCTCCTCAATGAAACCTTCCTGACCAAGTTATGTAAAATTGCAACCCTCTCAGAAATCCCCGTGCTCACTAGTTACCCTTTAGCTGATAGCGATGATATATTCCATAGAGGTGACCCGTGGGTGGGACCCTGGGAAGAGGAGTGTTTATAGAAAGGGTGGGAGAAACTAATACTCGAGCTTCACTTATTCTGTGACTCATTTAGTTGCTGGCACTGGAGGCTCCCCTAAAAAATCCCACAACTCTGGGATGACCCTTGACCTCAAGCCTGGGTTTTGTTCATTAAAGTGCAGGTGTTTCTGGGAAGAAGAATATGCCAGACCTTATACCTCAGTGTAAACTATGGGACACTTACACCTCCGTGTAAACTGTGGGACATCAGGGACAGAGAAGCAGGAAAATGAAATTATCAGACCCTGCTTTGTGTAATGGTGCTTCACCTCACTCAATTTTCATAATGATCCTTCCAGAAGTACCCTCACATTCATGTTAGAATCAAGAAAAGAGGGTTCAGAGGTGCCAAATAACATTCCAGAGGATGAAGAGCCAGAATTCCAAACAGGTCTTGACGGTCCTGGAGCCTGTTCCAGACCCTGCACAACAGGGGTTCTCTAAGGATATGTAATATATAAACAAACAATGGGTCTACCATATATAAAAATCAAACTCTGACCCACAACCTGCAGCCACCAGCCCAAGAGACCAACCTACCATATACGGTAACCAGCCCAGAAAGTGAGACCTCTATCTCTAGCAACCTGTCCAGGAAGCCAAACAGTAATCCATATAATGGCCCCAAATAGACAAGACTTGAGTAATAACTGGCAGCTTTTCTGACCTTTGCCCCCATCTCCAACTTTGGGCCAACCAGAGAGCCAAATTGTGCACCCCTAACCAATCATACAGGATGTCCTGCTTCTAGTTAACCCACATAGTTTCCCCACACCTTTTCCTTTTTTCCACCGAAAAGATTTCCCATCCCTCTGCCTACCTTTGAGTCTGCCAGTTCAAGTGATGGTGGCTGACTCTCTTGCTCCCAATAAACTGCCTCTGCTTTTTCTCATTTGGGCGATCATCCTGTCTTTTCAATGTGCTCACAGAGGTAACTGTATGTTGTGTACATATGGCTTGTCGATGCCTTTGGTTGATAAACGTGTTCTTGGTTAGCATGAAGGATGAAATATATCAGTGTTTCCCAGTTTTCTGCAGGATGCATGTGTCCCATGTGGAGGTCCATGGTGCCCACAGATTGGGAACATCAGAGTGCTCTGCACCCCTGGGGGACCATAACATTGGTCTTCCTCATCCCACTATGGAGTCATTATTGCACCCAAGCCCAAATAGGAGTGGTTTCTTCTAAGAGAATATCATTAGACCAAAAGAGGGAAGTGGATATGAGTATTCAATAAACATTCTCCATTCGGCACAGCAAAGTATATCAGCTGTATCTCCACATGCTTTTTAGTTGTATGCAGCACTTATGAATAGTGGATGTTCAGTATGTTGTTACATTAAAAAGTAATTCTAAAATAAAGTATTGGTTAAAAATAATGTCAGAGGTAAAGCATTATGGAACTGTTCCTTATTGGTACAGGAAGGGAAGAAAGGCACTGAAGAGCTATTTTACCCCATGGCATTTTAATGGCTCTTTTCAGCATGCAAAATTTCTTTGTACAGTGAAATCTATAGTAATACACACACACACACACACACACACACACACACAGAGGGACATTCCCTCATATTCCACAGGAAGGTCACATAAGTCAATCATGGCACTTCTGACCTGGACTTTGAGAAAATGGGCTTTCCCCAGATGCAGAATTTTGATGCAACGATGGAGAAAATGCTAAGTGTTCCTCCTTTTGTTTGCTTGAAGTGGAACCTTACTATGCTATTTCCAATAAACTCTTCAAAAAAAAAAAAAAGGTGTTAACTTTAAAAACAGGAATATATTCTCTAAGTGTATTCTGATTTTTCAGTGAGAAAGCTATCTGGAAGACATGGCCACCACCCTCCATGCAGCCTCCCTCATTCCTTCCTCTGCCTTCCTTCCCTCCTTTATCCTGCACAGGGTGGGTGCTAGTTCTTGCTGGGTCATGATGGCTGCTTTATGCCCTGGTTTTCCCACAGGGCCATGAGTTCCTGAGGATGGCCTCATGTACTGACACACTGGGCAGAATCTGAATTAACAATTACATGGCCCACAACACAGAGCTGACATTCTTCAGAACCTACAAGTTGTTCCCCAAATCAAATGGTTGAATGATTTGCAGCTTATGCTGTTCTGGAGTATGCTGGCTTTGGCCTTTACTAGGCTTCCTTCCATCCCAGGGTGGCTGTGGGCCTGTGGTTTGTCTACACTGGCCTTTGAGGCTGACCAACCCTTGGGGCCCCAGGGAATATGAGGCTCAAGTTGTCTGGGATCAACTTCTGCCCTGCTCTCTCCCTTGGGCCATACCTACTTTCTGAGTATTGCTGTGCTGCTTCAAAATGGTCAGATTTCAGTAGCTGGCCTACCTCCAGTTAACTGTCTTTCCCCCTGAAGAGAAAACACAAGTTGGGTCTAGGTACATGTGTGCCTTGTGATTGTGACCTGCTGCTTCTTACTGAGAAGCCACTTGTGGAGAAACAGGTAGAAATGTGGGATCGGCCTCCCAGATGGGAGATGTAAAATCATACTCTCAGATGCTTCCTGGACTTCCTGTGAAACACAGTTGCTTCTCTGTAGTCAAGTTAAAGGTTCCATGTTGTGACTTGGCATTTATTCTTACAATTATTTCCATTCAAAATATCAAGAAAAAGCTAATTTAGAACTCTACTGTCAAAAATTCCCTACACCCCGGTCAGGTGTCTCTGTTGATTGGAACATCATTCTGTAAACCAAAAGGTTGAAGGTTCAAGCCCAGTCGAGGCATGTACAGGCAGCAACTGGAAAATATTTATCTCTCAAATTGATGTTTCTCTTTCTCTCTCCCTCCCTCTCTGTCTAAAATAGAAAAACGTATCCTCAGTGAAGGTTAAAAGAAATTCCTTACACACCACTGTACAAGTATGGCTGATGCTTGGACTCTGGAGTAGCTATTCCACCTGTCACCCAAATGTTTTAAAACCACTTCAATCAGAATTTAGAACAAAATATGATGTTGTTCTTACAATAGTAGTAAATAAACAGAATGTTCATTGCTTTAATGAAGACAGTTTTAGAGGACAAAATTAGCTTCTGAATTTCACAATAAAAATATTTCTTTAAAAATATAATATCTTTCCTTTATGCTGATTTATAGTCACTCTCCCATAATTTATTAAATGTAGCTTTTAATATTGATTTGTGGAGCACTTTGATGGTTGGATATAAAAGAAGCAATCTCCTTATTTGAAATCACTATATACTATCACTCAAACTTTCTCCATCTTCTAGAACCATTAATCCTATTTGGTAAGCATCCCAGGGGCTGCAGGTACTTCTGGGTTCTTTCAGGGCTCCTAGATAGAGAAACCAGGCTGCCAGGTGTGAACGTTCAGCAGGTATCCCAATGTTTCTTTTTATAGTTTGCAACCAGGATGAATAATAGCATTATGCATTTATGTGCAAACATCAAAATTCCTCTAAGCAGTTAAGTTCCTACATTCTCTGTACTCCCCTACTAATAATGCCTCCTAAGGAAGGGGATATTAAAGAGATTTCTATTGGGACCCTTATGATAACATTATTGACCTGTATGTCAGAATATGGAGGCAGCTACGATGTGCACCTGGACTTTGGATATATTAATGGACCTAGCCCACTCCCAGAGGATATGCTGATGGACTTAGGTTGTTCCCAGAGGATATGTTAACTAACCTGGTGGTGGTAGTGGGGAACAATGAGATACAAATGACCTACTGAATATATTGATAAGCAAACTCACCCTCACTGAAATGTGTGGTTGGCAAGTATAAAAAAGATGCCTGCAGAAGTGCGGATGGGACTCCTATGGGCCCACGAGGAGTACTGGGAGTCCCCATTCCCATTCCCCACTCCTTGCTTCCCATTCCCCTTGCTCTTATGGGCCCTTGAGTCAGTCCAGGAGTTGCCTTTTCCCTCCAACCCCTTCTCCTTTTTTTCCCTCAATGAACACATTGCCTGATTCCATAGTGGTCTCCAGGTGATTTCTCAGAGCGAGGCTGCTCTGACACTGTACTGCTGCCATATGTCACAGAGTACACTCATACTCACAGTGCTATTTCTTTTTTAGGTCTGTGCCATTTCTCCTCAACTACACTGTGACTTTCCCCCAGAGTGGTACATTTGTTAGAACAGAGGAACTGCAATTGATACATCATTATCACTCAGAGTCTACAATTTACATTATGGTTCACTCTTGGTGTTGTAAATCTATGGATTTGGATAAATATATAATGAATAACGTATCCACCATTATAGTATCACACAGAGTGGTTTCACTGTTCCCCAAATTTCCTGTGCTTTTTTCATACTGATTAAGGGAATTTTAAAACAATAGGGCACAGTTTTCAAGTCTCTAAACATAATTAGTCACTGCTTCAGCTGATAGGGTCTAATTCTCTCTTTTTCAGTTAGAGTATGTTTCAGTTTGAAGCCAACTAAAAAATAAGTATTAATAAATTTAGACATGAAGTAAATTATTCTACATGCTTTGGGGAAAGCGTCATTTAGGTGTTTACTTATTTATTTATGTAGTGGGGTTTTCACAATCTCCTGATTATTAGTTTTAGGCCCTATTGTTACAGAAACAGGGGAGTCCAAAAACAAACCCCAGAGCTTGTGGCTGGGAGATAGCGAAAAGGAGGCAGGTTTCAGGATGCCTTTGCATGCCTGGGGCTAGTGACTGGAAACTTTGTTGCACGAAGATCCGCTTTGAAACTTCCAAGGCTCAGGAAGATGGGAGGGATATTGGACTGTGGGATGGTACAGAAGGAGCCTACAGAGCCTGCGTAGGGTTCTGTGAATGGTCAGAACGGTTTGCAACTCCCACTGCATCAGAGGATGCAGTCAGGGATATATATAAGCAGCTGTGGACATTTTAGCTCGTGGAGTCCCTCCATGTGGCTTGGAGGGGGCTCTCCAGGCTGCTTTAAGAAGAGGCTCTGGCCATGCGGTTTTGAGAAGGAGAGGAGATCCACGCGGTTTGCAGGAAGAAGGCAGTTTACAAGGAGGCTGAGAATCCAGACGGTTCTGCATTGAGAGCTGGAGGGCACCACAGCACAGAAAGGACCTCCCCAAACAGAACTGAGTGATTGGCAGCTACTGATAAAGCTGAACTGTGCCTAGGAAGTAGGGAAACGGTGTTTCTGACTTTCCTAAGACTGGCCAGGTCTGGGAGAGGGAGGCAGAACTGTGTGCAAATAATTCTTTTTCTTTTCACTAAACTCTGGTATTGAGAGTTATCATTCTGGCGGTGGGCAATCATGCCCCTAACTAAACAGCTCGTGGGTTCTGTTTCAATCGGAGCAGCCCACGGGTTCTGTCACACTCCTAATTAGGTCTTATCTTTGAAAATCTTGTGCTTGGAATCTTTCCATAGACTAACTGAATTAGCTAAAGGATTTGCTAGATCTCTTGGTCTCAACTGAAAAATCTGCTTGCCACTGAAAAATTTCACTGAGCATTATAAATTTGTGTGGCAGTGTCAACAGGAAAGTTACTTGTGGCAGAGGCACTGAGGCTGAGTCTACACACCTGAATGCTTAGAGGGCTGACATGTGACCAGTGTCAAACAAGCTGATGCTTTATCAGGAACCATGTGAGTATAAAGATCTTATAATTCCTCTCCCACTTCTTTCTCTTTGCCTGCAGGGGGTAACCACTATTTCAGTTTCTAAACTTGCATTTGTATCCTTCCAAACTTTCCACTAGGCAGTTTGAAAGGTATGATCATAGCAGTTTTGTCCTCTTACAGTCAAAGTCCCCACAAGAGAAGTTAGCAGGACTATTTCACCATTTCTATCTTTCAATCTTCAGCCTTCTGCATCTGCCATTTCATAAACTGGCAAACCCAAAGGGTTTCTTCTCAGCCCTTATCATCTTTGAACTTCTACCTGAAACTGCTGACTACTCCTTTCTTCCCAAAACTCTTTCACTTCTTGGCTTTCCCCAGCTATCTTTGTTATTCTTCATACTTCTCTTTTTCAGACCTTCTTCTGAAAGGCTGGGGTTCCATGCTCTTCTGCCCTAGGTCCTCTTCTCTTCCTTCTCTGTATGTTCTCCTGGGGGTGGCTGCCCACTCCCTCAAGACCTGGTGCCAGAGCGTTATTCCTTCCTGTCCATCTTCAGCCCAGTAAGCTCCCTGAGCTCCATCCCCATAGCAGACACCCAAATGCTTCCTGACCATGTCCACTCGATTCTCATGGGTCTCCTACCTTCAACACACCCAAATGGAATTCATGTCACTACACCTGTCTCTTCTTAAATTCCTTGTTATGGGAAATGTCGGCCCCATTTTACTTCACAGTGGAGAATATTCACTGACATAACTCTCTCCCCTGACATTAATATATATATATATATATATATATATATATATATAATTGATTTTAGAGAAAAGAAGGGAGAGAAACATCAATTTGTTGTTCTACTTATATATGCATTTATTGGTTTCTTCTGGAGATTGAACCTGAAACCTTGGCATATCGGGATGAAGCTCTAACCAACTGAGCTACTTGGCCAGTGCTCCCCAGACATATTTCTTTTCCTTCACCTCTTCAGTCAATAGGTTCTCTAGATTTCATTTTGCCTACATCTACAACTGTGTCTCTTCCTTCCTTCCTCCCTGTCATTACTATATCTGCCTGTCTCCACATCTTCACATATCTTGACTGGACCATTGCAACTGTCTCCAACTGGCCACTCAGCCATTTGCCAGCTCTGTGCAGTGAGGCCAGACCACCTGAATTTAAATCTTGGTTCCATTACAGAGTGGTTGTGTGAGCTTGGAACAGGATTAGCTTTTTTAGATTATGTGACCTCATGTTACCATTTAGTTTACAATTCAGAGTATAAGTATCACTGATTTAGCTGAATAAAGGATTCAGAGATCATACCAATTTATTGAGTGTTAATCTCTATGTTAAGTAAATTTATATACATTATTTTAATTAAATTCACTTAATTCTCTCAGTAAGCATGTGACTTTGAGATTAATATTGATGTGGAAACTGAGCTCAGAAAGGTTTACCTACATTCACATAGCTGATAAATGGGGATGCTGGGATTTCAAATAAAGTCCGTCTGACTCCAATGCCACCTGTGTTCTTAACTCCCATGCTCCTTTGCATCTTTTACTGGCCCATAAATATTGTCAGAACATGGAGGCAGCTAGAATGCACACCTGGACTTTTGGCATATGCTAATCAACCTGGCCTTGGACTTAGCCTTTCCCAAAGGATATGTTGATGAACCGAACCCATTCCCAGAGGAAATGGTAATGGACGTAGCCCAATATGTTAACTAATCTGGTGTGTGTGTGTGCGCGCGCACGCGCGCGCGCGGAGGGGTGGGGGGGCGGAGAAGCAATGAGATGCAAATGACCTACTGATTATGTCAATAAGCAAACTCACCCTTACCAAAATGTGTGGTTGACAAGTATAAAAAAAGTGCCTGCAGAAGTGCGGGTGGGACTCCTATGGGCCCACGAGGAGGACCAGGAGTCCTCATTCCCCATTCCCCATTCCCCGTTCCCTTGCTTCCCATTCCCCTTGCTCCTATGGGCCCTTGAGTTGGTCTGGGAGTTGCCTCTTTGCTCCACTCCCCTTCCCCATTTTTCCCTAAATAAACCCATTGCCTGATCCCACAGTGGTCTCTGGGTGATTTCTCAGAGCAAGGCTGCCCTGACAAATATATCCCCAAATTTTGAGAGTATTTATAAAATGGTCATATAGTCCAGTGACACACTTAAACACCAATAGCTGGTATCCAGCTTAAGACCATTTTCAGGGCCAGTACTAATCATCTGTATAAACATAAACGGTTTTGCAAGTGCTATGAACTGAATTGTATCCCCTCAAAATTCATGTTGAAGCCCTGATTCCCAATGTGACTGTACTTGGAGATAGGGTCTTTAAAATTAAACAAGTTCATAATGGAAGGGCCTCATTATGATTGCCCTTATCAGCTTTAGAGACTAGAGCTCTCTCTTTCTACTATGTGAAGACACACAAGAAGGTAGTCTTCTGCAGGCCAGGAAGGGAGCCCTCCAATGACATCAAACTTTGCTGGACTTTGGTCTTAGACTTTCTAGTCTCTGGAACTGTGAGAAAATAAATGCCTGTTGTTGAAGCCATGCAGTTTGTGGTTCTTTGTTATTGCAGCCCAAGCTGACTAAGACACAAGTCAAAGAGAGCAGCTTTTGAAGAGGGCTTTGAACTTTTGATGTTTTGACACATCAAAGAACAAACTGAATGGCTTCATGTGAACAATGGCAGTCTCAAGTCTATAAAATTGTAGTAATTGTATATGTAATAGAGTGATACAAAAGTTTTCACTAAAATACAACTAAACAATGCTGGGAAGAGGGTTATGCTTCTGTGATGTTAGAAAACCTAAGGCACAGCCAAAGTATCTGGGACTCCTAATGACTTTTTTATTTCTAATTTACATTCTATTGATTATGCTTTTATAGTTGTTCCATTTTTTCCCCTTTGTCCCCCTCTATTTAGCAACCCCTACTTCCTCAGGCAATCCCCACATCCTTGTTCCTGTCCACTGGTAATGTGTGTAAGTTCTTTGGCTAATCCATTTACTATGCTGTACTTTATATCCCCATGGCTATTCTGTAACTACCAATTTGTACTTCTTAATCCCATCACCTCTTCACCCATTCCCCATATCACCCTCCCATCTGGCAACCATCAAAACCTCTCCACATCCATGATTCTGTCTCTGTTCTTCTTGTTTGCTTAGTTTGTTTTTTAGATTCAATTGTTGGTACATATATATTTATTGCCATTTTATTGTTCATAGTTTTGATCTTCTATTTCTTAAACAAATCCCTTTAACAATAATGGTTTAGTGGTGATGAACTCCTTTAGCTTTTTGCCTGGGAAGCTCTTTATTTGCCCTTTGATTCTAAATTATAGCTTTTCTGGGTAGAGAAGTCTTGGCTATGGGTCCCCCTTTTCATGACTTTGAATATTTCTTGCCAATCCCTTCTAGCCTGCAAAGTTTCTTTTGAGAAGTCAGTCGACAGTCTTATGGGAACTCCCTTGTAGGTAACTAACTGCTTTTTGCTTGCTGCTTTTAAGACTCTCTCTTTAATTTTAACTTTTGGCATTTTAATTATGATGTGTCTCGGAGTGGGCCTCTTTGCATCTATCTTGTTTGGGACTCTCTGTGCTTCCTGGACTTGCATGTCTATTTCCTTCACCAAATTAGGCAAGCTTTCTTTCATTATTTTTTCAAACAGATATCCTATTTCTTGCTCTTTCTCCTCTCCTTCTGGCACCCCTATGATGCAAATACTGGAATGCTTGAAGTGGTCCCAGATGCTCATTATACTATCCTCATTTATTTTGGATTCTTTTTTCTTCTTGTTGTCATCAGTTGTTTTTTGCTTCCTTATACTCCAAATCATTGATTTGATTCTCGGCTTCATCCATTCTGTTGTTTCTCTATAAATTTTTCTTTAGTTCACTTAGTGTAACCTTCATTTCTATCTAAGTCCTTTTAGTGCTATTGAGGTCCTTACTAAGTTCCTTGAGCATCCTTATAATCAGTATTTTGAACTCTGCATCTGATAGATTGCTTATCTCCATTTGTTTAGTTCTTTTTCTGGAGTTTTTATCTGTTCTTTCATTTGGGCCATGTTTCTTTGTCTCCTCATTTTAGCATCCTCCCTGTGTTTGTTTCTATGTATTAGATAGAACTGCTATGACTCCCTGTCTTGGTAGCCTGGCCTAATGTAGTAGGTGTCCTGTCGGGTCTAGTGGCACAATCTCCCCTATCACCTTAGCTGGATACTTGAGGTGTGCTCTCCATAGGGGGATGAGTGCACCCTCCTCTTGTATTGGGGTGGCCAAAAAGTCTGTTATGTTTTTTCTGTAAAATAAAGACACATTTTAAATTTTCACCAATAACTTTATTGATTTGGATATTTTGAGTATGTTGGCTACCTCCTACTGTTGGTTTCTAGTCAATAGAGGACAGGGGTGCTGCTAAACATATTCCAATGCATAAGACAGCCTCACAGCATAGAAATTTTTAGCTGAAATGTCAATAATACCAAGAAACTTTGCAAACCACTTCTAACATTTTTGACCAGTCACAGCAGCTTCTCCATACACTGCATAAATCTTTTTTTGCATTTCAATTGCATTCTACCTGCCCTGAAATAATAAAGCATAATATGCCAAAAATGTTGCATGTTTTTTTCATCTTCAATATTAAAATGGCTGCACAAAAATTCACTAATTTTGATATGTGTTTTTAAAATCCATGCTTATATGACAGCTGTCACAATATAATCTAACAAAATAGTCTTGAATGAAGTTAAGGACAACTAAGCATTACTAGAGCCACTGTTCAGAAAAAACATAACAAACTTTTTGGTCAACTTAATAGATGAGTCTTTATTGCTGTTGGCAGGTCAATGGGAGGGATATACCCAGGCCAGTCAGTCGCAAGGACTGGCTGTGACTACTGACCACCCACCTCCGCCCTCTGTGGAGGAGCAGCTGTGCAGGGGCAGAATGGTTGTGCTCCGAGGTGGTCTGTATTGTCCACTGAGTGTGCAGGCTCTGGGGTTTCTGTGGTGGTGCAGGTCAAGGTTGGCACCCAACCGTGTTCTGCCCGGGGCCATGTGCAGATGCCTGCTACTTGTGCTGGGTTCAGAGGTTCCCAGGCAAAGTTAAGTTGTGAACCTAAGCTGGCTGCAGCTAGTGCTGGGCCTGGAGCCACTTAGCAAGGGTAGGGGGCTGGAGGAAGGCTGAGGCTGGCTGTTGCTAGTTTGAGAGAATTTAGGAAGTTGTGAAGCATGATCTAAGACCAGCCATTCATATTGAAAAGCCACTTTTAACAGCTTGGGTGGGCCTGTAATTTGGGTGGGGCAGAGCCCCAGGGGATATCCAGGGCAGGGCAAATAGTGTTAACCTGATTGATGAAGTCTCAGATACTGCACCCACCTGCTGGCTCTGTGGCTCTGTGGTGGAGGGCTCAGAAAAGGAACAATGGCCTCTGTTCACCTTTCTGTCTCAGAGAAAGCTGTGCTCCAGTTCTCACCTTGATGCCAGGCACTTCGGTTCCTCCCCACATGCTACTGGTGCCTTTCAAGCTGCTACCCCAGTGCTAGAGCTTAGAGGGAGTGAGTCTGAGTAAGTCTGTATGTGGGTTCTTTAAAAGAGGAACTGCTTGGGACTCTAGGAGTTTCTTCCATGAACTCAATCCCTGCTGGTTTTTGCTGCCAGAAGTTATGGGCACTTATCTTCTTGGCACTGGAACCGTGGGCTGGGGAGCCTGGTGTGGGGCTGGAACTCCTTGCTTCCAAGATATCATTCCTGAATTTTTATCCATCACATGTGGGCACAGAACCAGCCAATTCCATGTCTCTGCCCCTCCTACCAGTCTGGATGAATGTGCATTTTTAAATTCCATAGTTGTCAGACTTCCATTTAACTTGATTTCTCAATGTTCTGAGTGATAGTTGTTCTGTAGTTTAGTTGTAATTTCTTGTCTTCTACTGACAGCCATGGTGCTACAGCAAGCTGTGACCCAGCGAAGGCAGCACATTGATGAGGATGTGTCCCAGAGGTCCACACAGCCAAGTCTACCACACACCTCAAAAACTGTTGTCTTGGACTTCTGGCCAAGATGGAGGCATAGACCGACATGCTCTGTCTCCCTCCACAACCAAGAAGGACTACAACTACCACAAAACAAAAAATAATAAGAAGTTCCAGAAAATAAAGCTACATGGAAGTCCAACGTATGAAGTCATAAACAAGTGGTGCTCGTCCGGATGGGTAGGAAGGGCGAGACTGCAGCTGAAAGATCGAATTGTGCTGGAGGCGGCAGCTGCAGCATTGAACAGCGGGGCCTGGGAAGAAGACACCCGTATTTGGGGAGAGGAGAGAAGGCCCTGGCTGCAGACCAGACCCGTCAGGTCGCGATTCCAGCACCGGGGAGGGCAGACCCCATTGTCTTGGACCATGGGGATGGAGAACACTCCTGGTTCCTCAGCAGAGAGTAACAGCAGAAATCCATCTTGGACCCCTGCCCCCACACAAAGTGCCACAGTGCGGTGAGAAAGGTCGCCAGGTTGTGAGGAGCACATGAAGTTCCGCTCAATATAGCATAGGAGGAGTGACAGTGCCCCGTCCAAGAAGGAAAGATAAACAAAACGGTCAGAATGGCAGAATTAATAATTGAAATACCAATCACACAGCTAACGAAAAAACAAATAAAGGCCTTGATCAATGAACAAATAGTGAATCTTTCTGAGGCTCAGTTCAGAGCTGTAGTCATAGGCAGCTTATAGACCTAACATCGGGGCTGAATCAAGACAGGGAAGGAATGAAGGCTAGTCCCGCTGAAATGAACAAAAATACATACAAGACAAGTGGTGAGGAAGGGGAAGTCGTGGATCAAATCAACAAATCGGAACATAGGGAGGGACCAAACAGTCAACCAGTGCAGAAAGAGGAAACAAGAAGTGAGAAATATGAGGAGAGGCTCAGAAACCTCTGGGACAGATATAAACAAATGAACATTCGAATTATAGGATTGTCAGAGGGTGAAGAAGAAGAACTAGAAATAGAAAAATTATGTGAAAAAATAATGAAGCAGAACTTCCTGAACTTGGGGAAGGAAATAGACTTACAGGTCCAGGAAGCACAGAGAGTTCCAGAAAAACTGGACCCAGGAAGAACCACTTCAAGACACATTATAATCAAAATGTCAAAAATCAAAGATAAAGAGAGAATCTTAAAAGCAGCAAGAGAGAAGAAAAGAATAATGTACAAAGGGGTGCCAAATTAGACTATCAGCTGACTTCTCAAGGGAGACCCTGCAGGCAAGAAGGGACTGGCAAGAAATATTCAAAGTAATGAAAATCAAAAACCTACAGCCACAAATACTCTACCCAGCAAAATTGTCATTTAGAATAGAAGGGCAGAGAAAATGCTTCCAGGACAAAGTAAAACCGAAGGAGTTTATTAGATCCAAACCACTATTATATGAGATGTTAAAGGGACTGGTTTAGAATAAGGAGGATCAAAACTATAAACATTAAAATGAAAACTGCATCACAAGAACCAACAACAGAAGCTAGGCAATTGAAACAAAGGCAAACTAAATAGGCAACAAGAGTGAAAAAAGAACTATAGGTATGGGGAACATACTTGGGGGAGGTCAGCACGGAGGGGGAAGTGGGAGAGAGAGGGAGATGGTAAAGGAATTAAGAAGCATAGTAGGAGGGAATGGAGTAGACAGGAAGAAGTTGAGAAGAACTATATGTACAACCAATGGACATGGACTAAAAGCGGGGGACAAGCGGAGGAAGGAGGGCCACTGGGTGGAGGGGAGCAGAGGGGAGGGAAATTGGGATAACTGTAACAGCATAATCAATAAAACATATTAAAAGAAAATGAATACTGTATCACAACAACCAACAGCAGAAGCTAGGGAATCGAAATAAAGGCAAAGGAAGTAGGCAACGAGAGGGGAAACAGAATTACAGGTACGGGGAACATATTGGGGGGAGGTCAGCGGGGAGGTGGGAGGGGGAAAAGGGAGGGAGATGATGCAGGAATTAAGAAGCATAGTAGGAGGAAGTGGAGTAGACAGGAAGATGTTGAGAAGAACTATAGGCACAACCAATTGGCATGGACTAAGAGGGGGGACAACTGGAGGGAGGGGGTGGTCACAGGGTGGAGGGTAGCAGGGGGAAAAGAAATTGGGACAACTGTAACAGCATAATTAATAAAATAAAAATAAAATAAAATAAAATAACAACCAAAAAAAAAAAAAAAAACAACATTCCTGATGTCTTCGTCACTGAATGCATTACCACTGAAGGTTTTTTTTTTTAAGGGATTTATTTGAAAAAAACAGTGTTCAAAACCTCACGGTGGAGATTTTTTTTTCCTGACTGCACCAAGAATTTACTCTTAGAAGAACTAAAGACATAAATGAAGGTCATGCCAGCATTCTGTTTTACAGGGTGGAGCAAAAGTAAGTTTACAGTCGTGAGAATGAAGAACACAAAATTTATTCTTATATTATTATTGCTTAATTATTGTATTATTTTCCATACAAACAACTGTAAACCTACTTTTGCCCCACCTGTACACTGACAGCCCCTGCCCCACAACATGCAGTAGCTGTCCCAAATAGATTTCTTCCTTTCCAAAATGTATTCCTGGCAGAGAAGTACCAAACACACAGATAAACAGGAAGCGATTGAATAAAGCAAAACACATAAAACACAAACCCTACCCACAATTAGCCATTTTAAATTTAAAAATCATCTGGAAAAAGGATAATAATATCAAATGAACACTTAGGTGGCACATGATGACTTTTCCCCAATTGGAAAGTGATGAACAGGAATTTACATCATAGTCAACAAAAGAGGTGGAAGAAAAATCAATGGCATCTACAATACTATGAGCTCAGTAGCAGAAGATTCACTTGCAGAATTCTGAACATAGCTTTGCTTGTAATATGTGTTTGGATAAATATTTTGATCTCACACCTAGCCTTGCCAATTGTGTTTTTAATTGGCATTGACCCAGAGCTGTTTTCTGTGTGGGTTAAGATAGATCAGAGATAAGAAGCGGTCTGTGGACTGCATTGGTAACAGACTGTATTTTATTAATTTGGTATGATTATATTTTTAAATTGTATTAAAAGTAAGTAGGTTTCAAATGAAAATGGGCATTTCTATCTTATTCTGGAAATTCAGAAAACCTGGCAACATGGGGCCTATATTCCTACCAAGCAAGAATGGAATGAAGCTTGGGTGCACTCTTTTACACAGAGCATACGGTCTTTTACATGAGTTTTGGACTGAAATTTTTCCAAGAAGAGAGGCCTCATTTGAGACCAATCATACTAGACCTCAATCCTGGAGTTAAAGTCTCCAAACTGTGAGAAAATAAATGTCTGCTGTTTAAGCCACTCAGTCTGTAGCATTTTGTTGTGGCAGCTGAAGCTAATATACAACTCATGCTCCTAATGTAATAGTTGCCTGAGAATTCCTCCCCATGTTCCACCTTCCACATGCACTGGTTTGCCCACTTCAAGCACATTCCAGCCCCATTCCTACTACACTGCCATAGTTCTGACTTCATGATCCCTTCTGAATGGCTGCCATCTAACTGGAACTTTAATCTTCCACC